>NW_024470676.1:551181-858169 GCF_017639515.1 Carcharodon carcharias
CCACTGTCCACAAACCCAATGGACCCAAACCCCTTCCCATTCACTCCCACTGTCCACAATCCCAAATGACCCAAACCCCTTCCCATTCAATCCCTCTGTCCACAATCCCAATGGACTCAAACCATTTCCCATTCACTCCCTCTGTCCACAATCCCAATAGACCAAAACACCTTCCCAATCACTCCCTCTGTCCTCAATCCCAATAGACCCAATCAACTTCCCATTCACTCCCACTGTACACAATCCTAATGGAACCAAAACCCTTCATTTCACTCCCACTGTACACAATCCCAATTGGACCCAAACCGTTCCCTTTCACTCCCACTGTCCACAATCCCAATGGACCCAAACCCCTTCCCATTCACTCCCAAAGCCTACAATCCCAATGGACCCAAACCCCTTCCCATTCACTCGCACTGTCCACAATCCCAATGGACTCCCACCCCTTCCCTTTCACTCCCACTGTCCACAATACCAATGGACCCAAAACCCTTCCCATTCACTCCCACTGTCCACAATCCCAATGGACCCAAAACCCTTCCCAATCACTCCCACTGTCCACAATCCCAATGGACCCAATCCCCTTCCCATTCACTCCCACTGTCCACAATCCCAAATGACCCAAACCCCTTCCCATTCACTCCCTCTGTCCACAATCCCAATGGACTCAAACCAATTCCTTTTCACTCCCTCGTTCAACAATCCTAATAGACACAAACACCTTCCCAATCACTCCCACTGTCCAAAATCCCAATAGACACAATCAACTTCCCTTTGACTTCCACTGTCCACAATCCCAAATGATCCAAACCCCTTCCCTTTCACTCCCTCCGTCCACAATCCCAATGGACTCAAACCCTTTCCCATTGACTCCCTCTGTCCACAATCCCAATAGACCCAAACCCTTCCCATCTCTTCCCTCTGTCCACAATCCCAATGGACCAAACCACTCCCATTCACTCCCACTGTCCACAATCCCAATGACCCAAACCCCTTCCCATTCACTCCCACTGTACAAAATCCCAATGGACCCAAACCCTTTCCCATTCACTCCCAAAGTACACCACCCCAATGGACCAAAACCATTCCATTCACTCCCACTGTCCACAATTCCAATGGACCCAAACCCTTCCATTCACTCCCACTGTCCACACAAACCCAATGACCCAAACCCCTTCCATTTCACTCCCAATGTCCACAATCCCAATGGACCCTAACCCCTTCCCCTTCACTCCCACTGTCCACAATCCCAATGGACCCTAAACCCTTCCCATTCACTCCCACTGTCCACAATCCCAAAGGACCCAAACCCCTTCCCATTCACTCCCCCTGTCCACAATCCCAATGGACCCAAAACCCTTCCCATTCACTCCCACTGTCCACAATCCCAATGGACCCAAAACCCTTCCCAATCTCTCCCACTGTCCTCAATCCCAATGGACCCCAACCCCTTTCCTTTCACTCCCACTGTACACAATCCCAATCGTCCGAAACCCTTTCCCTTTCACTCCCACTGTACACAATCCCAAAGGACCCTAACCCCTTCCCATTCACTCCCACTTTCCACAATCTCAATGGACCCAAATCCATTCCCATTCACTCCCACTGTCCACAATCCCAAATGACCCAAACCCCTTCCCATTCACTCCCTCTGTCCACAATCCCAATGGACACAAACCCCTTCCCATTAACTTCCCCACTGTCCCCCCAATCGCACCCATGGACCCATATCCCCCTTCCCCATTCTTCCCCACTGTCCACAATCCCAATGGACCCTAACCCCTTCCCATTCACTCCCACTGTCCACAATCCCAATGGTCCCAAACCCGTTCCCTTTCACTCTCACTGTCCACAATCCCAATGGACCCTAACCCCTTCCCATTCGCTCCCACTGTCCACAATCACAATGGGCCCAAACCCCTCCCCATTCACTCCACTGTCCACAATCCCAAAAGACCCAAACCCCTTCCCATTCACTCCCACTGTCCACAATCCCAATGGACACTAACCCCTTCCCATTCACTCCCACTGTCCACAATCCCAATGGACCCAAACCCCTTCCCATTCACTCCCCCTGTCCACAATCCCAATGGACCCAAAACCCTTCCCATTCACTCCCACTGTCCACAATCCCAATGGACCCAAAACCCTTCCCAATCACTCCCACTGTCCACAATCCCAATGGACCCAATCCCCTTCCCATTCACTCCCACTGTCCACAATCCCAAATGACCCAAACCCCTACCCATTCAATCCCTCTGTCCACAATCCCAATGGACTAAACCATTTCCCATTCACTCCCATCTGTCCACAATCCAACAGACCAAAACACCTTCCCAATCACTCCCTCTGTTCTCAATCCCAATAGACCCAATCAACTTCCCATTCACTCCCACTGTCCACAATCCCAATGGAACCAAAACCCTTCCCATTCACTCCCACTGTCCACAATCACAATGGGCCCAAACCCGTTCCCTATCACTCTCACTGTCCAAAATCCCAACGGACCAAACCTCTTCCCATTCACTCCCAAAGCCTACAATCCCAATGGACCCAAACCCATTCCCATTCACTCCCACTGTCCACAATCCCAATGGACTCCCACCCCTTCCCATTCACTCCCACTGTCCACAATACCAATGGACCCAAAACCCTTCCCATTCACTCCCACTGTCCACAATCCCAATGGACCAAAACCCTTCCCATTCACTCCCACTGTCCACAATCCCAATGGACCCAAACCCCTTCCCATTCACTCCCACTGTCCACAATCCCAATGACCCAAACCCTTCCCATTCACTCCACTGTCCACAATCCCAATGACCCCAACCCCTTTCCCATTCACTCCACTGTCCACAATCCCAATGGACCCAAACACCTTCCCATCACTCCCACTGTCCACAATCCAAATGACCCAAACCCCTTCCCATTCACTCCCACTGTCCACAATCCCAATGGACCCAAAACCATTCCCATTCACTCCCACTGTCCACAATCCCAATGGACCCAAACCCTTTCCCATTCACTCCCTCTGTCCACAATCCCTATAGACCCAAACACCTTTCCAATCACTCCCTCTGTCCACAATCCCAATAGACCCAAACAACTTCCCATTCACTCCCACTGTCCACAATCCCAATGGACCCAAACCCCTTCCCATTCACTCTCACTGTCCACAATCCCAATTGACCAAACCTCTTCCCATTCACTCCCAAAGCCTACAATCCCAATGGACCCAAACCCATTCCCATTCACTCCAACTGTCCACAATCCCAATGGACTCCAAACCCTTTCCATTCACTCCCACTGTCCACAACCACAATGGACCCCCCCGCCCCCCTTCCATTTCACTCCCAATGTCCACAATCCCAATGGACCCAAACCCCTTCCCATTCACTCCCACTGTCCACAATCCCAATGGACCCAAACCCCTTCCCATTCACTCCCAAAGCCTACAATCCCAATGGACCCAAACGCATTCCCATTCACTCCCACTGTCCAAAAGCCCAATGGACTCCATCCCCTTCCCAATCACTCCCACTGTCCACAATCCCAATGGACCCAAACCCCTTCCCATTCACTCCCACTGTCCACAATCCCAATGGACCCAAACCCCTTCCCATTCACTCCCACTGTCCACAATCCCAATGGACCCAAACCTTCCCATTCACTCCCACTGTCCACAATCCCAATGGACCCAAATCCCTTCCCATTCACTCCCCACTGTCCACAATCCCAAATGACCCAAACCCTTCCCATTCACTCCCTCTGTCCACAATCCCAATGGACACAAACCCCTTCCCATTAACTCCCACTGTCCACAATCCCAATGGACACAAACCCCTTCCCATTCTTCCCACTGTCCACAATCCCAATGGACCCTAACCCCTTCCCATTCACTCCCACTGTCCACAATCCCAATGGACCCAATCCCCTTCCCATTCTTCCCACTGTCCACAATCCCAATGGACCCAAACCCCTTCCCATTCACTCCCACTGTCCACAATCCCAATGGACCCAAACCCCTTCCCATTCACTCTCACTGTCCACAATCCCAATGGACCCAAACCCCTTCCCATTCACTCCCACTGTCCACAATCCCAATGGACCCAATCAACTTCCCATTCACTCCCACTGTCCACAATCCCAATGGACCCAAACCCCTTCCCATTCACTCCCACTGTCCACAATCCCAATGGACCCAAACCCCTTCCCATTCACTCCCCCTGTCCACAATCCCAATGGACCCAAAACCCTTCCCATTCACTCCCACTGTCCACAATCCCAATGGACCCAAAACCCTTCCCATTCACTCCCACTGTCCACAATCCCAATGGACCCAAACCCCTTCCCATTCACTCCCACTGTCCACAATCCCAATGCTCCCAAACCCCTTCCCAATCACTCCCACTGTCCACAATCCCAATGGACCAAAACCCTTCCCATTCACTCCCACTGTCCACAATCCCAATGGACCCAAACAACTTCCCATTCACTCCCACTGTCCACAATCCCAATGGAACCAAAACCCTTCCCATTCACTCCCACTGTCCACAATCACAATGGACCCAAACCCGTTCCCTATCACTCTCACTGTCCAAAATCCCAACGACCAAACCTTTCCCATTCACTCCCAAAGCCTACAATCCCAAAGGACCCAAACCCCTTCCCATTCACTCGCACTGTCCACAATCCCAATGGACTCCCACCCCTTCCATTTCACTCCCACTGTCCACAATACCAATGGACCCAAAACCCTTCCCATTCACTCCCACTGTCCACAATCCCAATGGACCCAAAACCCTTCCCAATCACTCCCACTGTCCACAATCCCAATGGACCCAAACCCCTTCCCTTTCACTCCCACTGTCCACAATCCCAAATGACCCAAACCCCTTCCCATTCAAACCCTCTGTCCACAATCGCAATGGACTCAAACCATTTCCCATTCACTCCCTCTGTCCACAATCCCAATTGACCCAAACACTTTCCCAATCACTCCCACTGTCCAAAATCCCAAATGACCCAAAACACTTCCCTTTCACTCCCTCTGTCCACAATCCCAATGGACCCAAACCCCTTCCCATTCACTCCCACTGTCCACAATCCCAATGACCCAAAACCTTCCCATTCACTCCCACTGTCCACAATCCCAATGGACCCAAACCCCTTCCCATTACTCCCCGTGTCCACAATCCCAATGACCAAACACCTTCCCATTCACTCCCACTTTCTACAATCCCAATGGACCCTAACCCCTTCCCATTCACTCCCACTGTCCACAATCCCAATGGTCCAAGCGTCTTCCCATTCACTCCCACTGTCCAACAATCCGAATGGACCCTAACCCCTTCCCATTCACTACCACTGTCACAAATCCCAATGGACCCAAACCCTTCCCATTCACTCCCACTGTCCACAATCCCAATGGACCCAAAACCCCTTCCCATTTCACTCCCACTGTCCACAATCCCAATGGACCCAAACCCTTCCCATTCACTCCCACTGTCCACAATCCCAATGGACCCAAACCCCTTCCCATTCACTCCCACTGACCACAATCCCAATAGACTCAAACCCTTCCCAATTCACTCCCACTGTCCACAATCCCAATGGACCCAAACCACTTCCCATTCACTCCCACTGTCCCCAATTCCCAATGGACCCAAAACCCTTCCCATTCACTCCCACTGTCCACAAATCCCAATGGACCCCAAACCCCCTTCCATTCACTCCCACTGTCCACAATCCCAATCGGACCCAAACCCTTCCCATTCACTCCCACTGTCCACAATCCCAAATGACCCAAACCCCTTCCCTTTCACTCCCTCTGTCCACAATCCCAATGGACCCAAATCCCTTCCCATTCATCCCACTGTCCACAATCCCAATGGACTCAAACCCCTTCCCATTACTTCCCACTGTCCACAATCCCAATGGACCCAAACCCCTTCCCCATTCACTCCACCTTCCTGTCCACAATCCCAATGGACCCTAACCCCTTCCCATTCACTCCCACTGTCCACAATCCAATGGACGCACATACCCGTTCCCTATCACTCTCACTGTCCACAATCCCAATGGACCCAAACCCTTCCCATTCACTCCCACTGTCCACAATCCCAATGGACCCAAACCCTTCCCATTCACTCCCACTGTCCACAATCCCAATGGACCCACCCCTTCCCATTCACTCCCACTGTCCACAATCCCAATGGACCCAAAACCCTTCCCATTCACTCCCACTGTCCACAATCCAATGGACCCAAAACCTTCCCATTCACTCCCACTGTCCACAATCCAATGGACCCAAACCCCTTCCCATTCACTCCCACTGTCCACAATCCCAATGGCCCAAACCCCTTCCCATTCACTCCCTCTGTCCACAATCCCAATGGACACAAACCATTCCCATTCACTCCCACTGTCCACAATCCCAATGGAGTCAAGCCCCTTCCCATTCACTCCCACTGTCCACAATCCCAAATGAGACAAACCACTTCCCATTCACTCCCACTGTCCACAATCCCAATGGACCCAAACCCCTTCCCATTCACTCCCACTGTCCACAATCCCAATGGACCCAATCCCCTTCCCATTCTTCCCACTGTCCACAATCCCAATGGACCCTAAACCCTTCCCATTCACTCCCACTGTCCACAATCCCAATGGACCCAAACCCCTTCCCATTCACTCCCACTGTCCACAATCCCAATGGACCCAAACCCCTTCCCATTCACTCCCACTGTCCACAATCCCAATGGACCCAAACCCTTCCCATTCACTCCCACTGTCCACAATCCCAATGGACCCAAACCCTTCCCATTCACTCCCACTGTCCACAATCCCAATGGACCCAAACCCCTTCCCATTCACTCCCACTGTCCACAATCCCAATGGACCCAAACCCCTCCCCATTCACTCCACTGTCCACAATCCCAATAGACCCAAACCCCTTCCCATTCACTCCCACTGTACACAATCCCAATGGACCCAAACCCCTTCCCATTCACTCCAACTGTCCACAATCCCAATGACCCAAACCCCTTCCCATTCACTTCCAATGTACACAATCCCAATGGACCCAAACCCCTTCCCCTTCACTCCCATGTCCACAATCCCAATGGACCAAACACCCTTCCCATTCACTCCCACTGTCCACAATCCCAATGGACCCAAAACTCTTCCCATTCACTCCCACTGTCCACAATCCCAATGGACCCAAAACCCTTCCCATTCACTCCCACTGTCCACAATCTCAATGGACCCAAACCCGTTTCCTTTCACTCCCACTGTCCAAAATCCCAATGGACCCAAACCCCTTCCCATTCACTCCCACTGTCCACAATCCCAATGGACCCAAACCCCTTCCCATTCACTCCCACTGTCCACAATCCCAATGGACTCCCACCCCTTCCATTTCACTCCCACTGTCCACAATACCAATGGACCCAAAACCCTTCCCATTCACTCCCACTGTCCACAATCCCAATGGACCCAAAACCCTTCCCAATCACTCCCACTGTCCACAATCCCAATGGACCCAAACCCCTTCCTTCACTCCCACTGTCCACAATCCCAATGACCCAAACCCCTCCCATTCACTCCCACTGTCCACAATCCCAATGGACCCAAACCCCTTTCCATTCACTCCCACTGTCCACAATCCCAATGGACCCAAACCCCTTCCCATTCACTCCCACTGTCCAAAATCCCAAATGACCCAAAACACTTCCCATTCACTCCCTCTGTCCACAATCCCAATGGACACAAACCCCTTCCCATTCACTCCCACTGTCCACAATCCCAATGGACCCAAACGCCTTCCCATTCACTCCCACTGTCCACAATCCCAATGGACCCAAACTCCTTACCAATCACTCCCTCTGTCCACAATCCCAATAGACCCAAAAAACTTCCCATTCACTCCCACTGTCCACAATCCCAATGGACCCAAACCCCTTCCCATTCACTCCACTGTCCACAATCCCAATGGACCCCAAACCCTTCCCTTTCACTCCCACTGTCCACAATCCCAATGGACCCAAACCACTTCCCATTCACTCCCACTGTCCACAATCCCAATGGACCCAAACCCCTTCCCATTCACTCCACTGTCCACAATCCCAATGGACCCAAACCCTTCCTTCACTCCCACTGTCCACAATCCCAATGGACCCAAACCCCTTCCCATTCACTCCCACTGTCCACAATCCCAATGGACCCAAACCCTTCCCATTCACTCCCACTGTCCACAATCCCAATGGACCCAAAACCCTTCCCATTCACTCCCACTGTCCACAATCCCAATGGACCCAAACCCCTTCCCATTCACTCCCACTGTCCACAATCCCAATGGACCAAACCTTTTCCCATTCACTCCCACTGTCCACAATCCCAAGGACCCAAACCCTTCCCATTCACTCCCCACTGTCCATAATCCCAATGGACCCAAACCCCTTCCCATTCACTCCCACTGTCCACAATCCCAATGACCCAAACTCCTTCCCATTCACTCCCACTGTCCATAATCCCAATAGACCCAACCCCTTCCCATTCACTCCACTCCCACTGTCCACAATCCAATGGACCCAATCCCCTTCCCATTCACTCCCACTGTCCACAATCCCAATGGACCCAAACCCCTTCCCATTCACTCCCACTGTCCACAATCCCAATGGACCCAAACCCCTTCCCATTCACTCCCACTGTCCACAATCCCAATGGACCCAAACCCCTCCCATTCACTCCCACTGTCCACAATCAAAATGGACCCAAACCCCTTCCCATTCACTCCACTGTCCACAATCCCAATGGACCCAACCCCTTCCCATTCACTCCCACTGTCCACAATCCCAATGGACCCAAACCACTTCCCATTCACTCCCACTGTCCACAACCCAAATGGACCCCGACCCCTTCCCTTTCACTCCCACTGTCCACAATCCCAATGGACCCAAACCCTTCCCATTCACTCCCACTGTCCACAATCCCAATGGACCCAAACCCCTTCCCATTCACTCCCACTGTCCACAATCCCAATGGACCCAAACCCCTTCCCATTCACTCCCACTGTCCACAATCCCAATGGACCCAAACCCCTTCCCATTCACTCCCACTGTCCACAATCCCAATGGACCCAAACCCCTTCCCATTCACTCCCCCTGTCCACAATCCCAATGGACCCAAAACATTTCCCATTCACTCCCTCTGTCCACAATCCCAATGGTCCCAAAACCCCTTCCCATTCACTCCCACTGTCCACAATCCCAATGGACCCAAAACCCTTCCCATTCACTCCCACTGTCCACAATCCCAATTGACCCAAACCCTTCCCATTCACTCCCACTGTCCACAATCCCAATGGATCCAAAACCCTTCCCATTCACTCCCACTGTCCACAATCCCAATGGACCCAAACCCCTTCCCATTCACTCCCACTGTCCACAATCCCAATGGACTCCCACCCCTTCCCATTCACTCCCACTGTCCACAATCCCAATGGACCCAAAACCCTTCCCATTCACTCCCACTGTCCACAATCCCAATGGACCCAAAACCCTTCCCATTCACTCCCACTGTCCACAATCCCAATGGACCCAAACCCCTTCCCATTCACTCCCACTGTCCACAATCCCAAATGACCCAAACCCCTTCCCATTCACTCCCACTGTCCACAATCCCAATGGACCCAAACCATTTCCCATTAACTTCCTCTGTCCACAATCCCAATAGACCCAAACACCTTCCCATTCACTCCCACTGTCCACAATCCCAATGACCCAAACCCCTTCCCATTCACTCCCACTGTCCACAATCCCAATGGACCCAAACCCCTTCCCATTCACTCCCACTGTCCACAATCCCAATGGACCCAAACACCTTCCCATTCACTCCCACTGTCCACAATCCCAATAGACCCAAACAACCTCCCATTCACTCCCACTGTCCACAATCCCAATGGACCAAACCTCTTCCCATTCACTCCCACTGTCCACAATCCCAATGGAGCCCAACCCCTTCCATTTCACTCCCACTGTCCACAATCCCAAATGACCCAAACCCCTTCCCATTCACTCCCACTGTCCACAATCCCAATGGACCCAAACCCTTTCCCATTCACTCCCACTGTCCACAATCCCAATGGACCCAAACCCCTTCCCATTCACTCCCACTGTCCACAATCCCAATGGACCCAAACCCTTCCCATTCACTCCCACTGTCCACAATCCCAATGGACCCAAACCCCTTCCCATTCACTCCCACTGTCCACAATCCCAATGGACCCAAACCCCTTCCCATTCACTCCCACTGTCCACAATCCCAATGGACCCAAACCCTTCCCATTCACTCCCACTGTCCACAATCCCAATGGACCCAAACCCCTTCCCATTCACTCCCACTGTCCACAATCCCAATGGACCCAAACCCTTCCCATTCACTCCCACTGTCCACAATCCCAATGGACCCTATCCCCTTCCCATTCACTCCCACTGTCCACAATCCCAAAGGAAACAAACCACTTCCCATTCACTCCCCCTGTCCACAATCCCAATGGACCCAAAACCCTTCCCATTCACTCCCACTGTCCACAATCCCAATGGACCCAAACCCCTTCCCATTCACTCCCCCTGTCCACAATCCCAATGGACCCAAACCCCTTCCCATTCACTCCCACTGTCCACAATCCCAATGGACCCAAACCCCTTCCCATTCACTCCCACTGTCCACAATCCCAATGGACCCAAACCCCTTCCCATTCACTCCCACTGTCCACAATCCCAATGGACCCAAACCCTTCCCATTCACTCCCACTGTCCACAATCCCAATGGACCCAAACCCTTCCCATTCACTCCCACTGTCCACAATCCCAATGGACCCAAACCCTTCCCATTCACTCCCACTGTCCACAATCCCAATGGACCCAAACCCCTTCCCATTCACTCCCACTGTCCACAATCCCAATGGACCCAAACCCCTTCCCATTCACTCCCACTGTCCACAATCCCAATGGACCCAAACCCCTTCCCATTCACTCCCACTGTCCACAATCCCAATGGACCCAAACCCTTCCCATTCACTCCCACTGTCCACAATCCCAATGGACCCAAACCCTTCCCATTCACTCCCACTGTCCACAATCCCAATGGACACAAACCCCTTCCCATTCACTCCCACTGTCCACAATCCCAATGGACTCAAACCCTTTCCCATTCACTCCCTCTGTCCACAATCCCAATGGACCCAAACCCTTCCCATTCACTCCCTCTGTCCACAATCCCAATGGACCCAAACCCCTTCCCATTCACTCCCACTGTCCACAATCCCAATGGACCCAAACGCCTTCCCATTCACTCCCACTGTCCACAATCCCAATGGACCCAAACCCCTTCCCATTCACTCCCACTGTCCACAATCCCAGTGGACCCAAACCCTTCCCATTCACTCCCACTGTCCACAATCCCAATGGACCCAAACCCCTTCCCATTCACTCCCACTGTCCACAATCCCAATGGACCCAAACCCCTTCCCATTCACTCCCACTGTCCACAATCCCAATGGACCCAAACCCCTTCCCATTCACTCCCACTGTCCACAATCCCAATGGACCCAAACCCCTTCCCATTCACTCCCACTGTCCACAATCCCAATGGACCCAAACCCCTTCCCATTCACTCCCACTGTCCACAATCCCAATGGACCCAAACCCCTTCCCATTCACTCCCACTGTCCACAATCCCAATGGACCCAAACCCCTTCCCATTCACTCCCACTGTCCACAATCCCAATGGACCCAAACCCCTTCCCATTCACTCCCACTGTCCACAATCCCAATGGACCCAAACCCTTCCCATTCACTCCCACTGTCCACAATCCCAATGGACCCAAACCCTTCCCATTCACTCCCACTGTCCACAATCCCAATGGACCCAAACCCTTCCCATTCACTCCCACTGTCCACAATCCCAATGGACCCAAACCCCTTCCCATTCACTCCCACTGTCCACAATCCCAATGGACCCAAACCCCTTCCCATTCACTCCCACTGTCCACAATCCCAATGGACCCAAACCCTTCCCATTCACTCCCACTGTCCACAATCCCAATGGACCCAAACCCTTCCCATTCACTCCCACTGTCCACAATCCCAATGGACCCAAACCCCTTCCCATTCACTCCCACTGTCCACAATCCCAATGGACCCAAACCCCTTCCCATTCACTCCCACTGTCCACAATCCCAATGGACCCAAACCCCTTCCCATTCACTCCCACTGTCCACAATCCCAATGGACCCAAACCCCTTCCCATTCACTCCCACTGTCCACAATCCCAATGGACCCAAACCCTTCCCATTCACTCCCACTGTCCACAATCCCAATGGACCCAAACCCGTTCCCATTCACTCCCACTGTCCACAATCCCAATGGACCCAAACCCCTTCCCATTCACTCTCACTGTCCACAATCCCAATGGACCAAACCCCTTCCCATTCACTCCCACTGTCCACAACCCCAATGGACCCAAACCCCTTCCCATTCACTCCCACTGTCCACAATCCCAATGGACCCAAACCCCTTCCCATTCACTCCCACTGTCCACAATCCCAAAGGACCCAAACCCCTTCCCATTCACTCCCACTGTCCACAATCCCAATGGACCCAAACCCCTTCCCATTCACTCCCACTGTCCACAATCCCAATGGTCCCAAACCCCTTCCCATTCACTCCCACTGTCCACAATCCCAATGGACCCTAACCCCTTCCCATTCACTCCCACTGTCCACAATCCCAATGGACCCAAACCCCTCCCCATTCACTCCACTGTCCACAATCAAAATAGACCCAAACCCCTTCCCATTCACTCCCACTGTACACAATCCCAATGGACCCTAACCCCTTCCCATTCACTCCCACTGTCCACAATCCCAATGGACCCAAACCCCTTCCCATTCACTCCCACTGTCCACAATCCCAATGGACCCAAACCCCTTCCCATTCACTCCCACTGTCCACAATCCCAATGGACCCAAACCCCTTCCCATTCACTCCCACTGTCCACAATCCCAATGGATCCAAACCCTTCCCATTCACTCCCACTGTCCACAATCCCAATGGACCCAAACCCCTTCCCATTCACTCCCACTGTACACAATCCCAATGGACCCAAACCCCTTCCCATTCACTCCCACTGTCCACAATCCCAATGGACCCAAACCCCTTCCCATTCACTCCCACTGTCCACAATCCCAATGGACCCAAACCCCTTCCCATTCACTCCCACTGTCCACAATCCCAATGGACCCAAACCCCTTCCCATTCACTCCCACTGTCCACAATCCCAATGGACCCAAACCCTTTCCCATTCACTCCCACGGTCCACAATCCCAATGGACCCAAACCCTTCCCATTCATTCCCACTGTCCACAATCCCAATGGACCCAAACCCCTTCCCATTCACTCCCACTGTCCACAATCCCAATGGACCCAAACCCCTTCCCATTCAGTCCCACTGTCCACAATCCCAATGGACCCAAACCCTTCCCATTCACTCCCACTGTCCACAATCCCAATGGACCCAAACCCCTTCCCATTCACTCCCACTGTCCACAATCCCAATGGACCCAAACCCCTTCCCATTCACTCCCACTGTCCACAATCCCAATGGACCCAAACCCCTTCCCATTCACTCCCACTGTCCACAATCCCAATGGACCCAAACCCCTTCCCGTTCACTCCCACTATACACAATCACAAAGGACCCAAACCCTTCCCATTCACTCCCACTATACACAATCCCAATGGACCCAAACCCCTTCACATTCACTCCCACTGTACACAATCCCAATGGACCCAAACCCCTTCCCATTCATTCCCACTGTACACAATCCCAATGGAACCAAACCCCTCCCATTCACTCCCACTGTCCACAATCCCAAAGGAGCCAAACCCCTTCCCATTCACTCCCACTGTCCACAATCCCAATGGACCCAAACCAATTCCCATTCACTCCCACTGTACACAATCCCAATGGACCCAAACCCCTTCCCATTCACTCCCACTGTACACAATCCCAATGGACCCAAACCCCTTCCCATTCACTCCCACTGTCCACAATCCCAATGGACCCAAACCCTTCCCATTCACTCCCACTGTCCACAATCCCAATGGACCCAACCCCTTCCCATTCACTCCCACTGTCCACAATCCCAATGGACCCAAACCCCTTCCCATTCACTCCCACTGTCCACAATCCCAATGGACCCAAACCCCTTCCCATTCACTCCCACTGTCCACAATCCCAATGGACCCAAACCCCTTCCCATTCACTCCCACTGTCCACAATCCCAATGGACCCAAACCCCTTCCCATTCACTCCCACTGTCCACAATCCCAATGGACCCAAACCCCTTCCCATTCACTCCCTCGGTCCACAATCCCAATAGACCCAAACACCTTCCCATTCACTCCCACTGTCCACAATCCCAATGGACCCAAACCCCTTCCCATTCACTCCCACTGTCCACAATCCCAATGGACCCAAACTTCTTCCCATTCACTCCCACTGTCCACAATCCCAATGGACCCAAACCCCTTCCCATTCACTCCCACTGTCCACAATCCCAATGGACCCAAACCCCTTCCCATTCACTCCCACTGTCCACAATCCCAATGGACCCAAACCCGTTTCCTTTCACTCTCACTGTCCAAAACCCCAAAGGACTCCAACCCCTTCCCATTCACTCCCACTGTCCACAACCCCAATGGACCCCCCCCTTCCCATTCACTACCCCTGTCCACAATCCCAATGGACCCAAACCCCTTCTCAATCACTCCCACTGTCCACAGTCCCAAATGACCCAAACCCCTTCCCATTCACTCCCACTGTCCACAATCCCAATGGACCCAAACCCCTTCCCATTCACTCCCACTGTCCACAATCCCAATGGACCCAAACCCTTCCCATTCACTCCCACTGTCCACAATTCCAATGGATCCAAACCCCTTCCCATTCACTCCCACTGTCCACAATCCCAATGGACCCAAACCCCTTCCCATTCACTCCCACTGTCCACAATCCCAATGGACCCAAACCCCTTCCCATTCACTCCCACTGTCCACAATCCCAATGGACCCAAACCCTTCCCATTCACTCCCACTGTCCACAATCCCAATGGACCCAAACCCCTTCCCATTCACTCCCACTGTCCACAATCCCAATGGACCCAAACCCTTCCCATTCACTCCCACTGTCCACAATCCCAATGGACCCAAACCCCTTCCCATTCACTCCCACTGTCCACAATCCCAATGGACCCAAACCCCTTCCCATTCACTCCCACTGTCCACAATCCCAATGGACCCAAACCCCTTCCCATTCACTCCCACTGTCCACAATCCCAATGGACCCAAAACCCTTCCCATTCACTCCCACTGTCCACAATCCCAATGGACCCAAACCCCTTCCCATTCACTCCCACTGTCCACAATCCCAATGGACCCAAACCCCTTCCCATTCACTCCCACTGTCCACAATCCCAATGGACCCAAACCCTTTCCCATTCACTCCCACTGTCCACAATCCCAATGGACCCAAACCCCTTCCCATTCACTCCCACTGTCCACAATCCCAATGGACCCAAACCCCTTCCCATTCACTCCCACTGTCCACAATCCCAATGGACCCAAACCCCTTCCCATTCACTCCCACTGTCCACAATCCCAATGGACCCAAACCCCTTCCCATTCACTCCCACTGTCCACAATCCCAATGGACCCAAACCCCTTCCCATTCACTCCCACTGTCCACAATCCCAATGGACCCAAACCCCTTCCCATTCACTCCCACTGTCCACAATCCCAATGGACCCAAACCCTTCCCATTCACTCCCACTGTCCACAATCCCAATGGACCCAAACCCCTTCCCATTCACTCCCACTGTCCACAATCCCAATGGACCCAAACCCTTCCCATTCACTCCCACTGTCCACAATCCCAATGGACCCAAACCCCTTCCCATTCACTCCCACTGTCCACAATCCCAATGGACCCAAACCCTTCCCATTCACTCCCACTGTCCACAATCCCAATGGACCCAAACCCTTCCCATTCACTCCCACTGTCCACAATCCCAATGGACCCAAACCCCTTCCCATTCACTCCCACTGTCCACAATCCCAATGGACCCAAACCCTTCCCATTCACTCCCACTGTCCACAATCCCAATGGACCCAAACCCTTCCCATTCACTCCCACTGTCCACAATCCCAATGGACCCAAACCCTTCCCATTCACTCCCACTGTCCACAATCCCAATGGACCCAAACCCTTCCCATTCACTCCCACTGTCCACAATCCCAATGGACCCAAACCCTTCCCATTCACTCCCACTGTCCACAATCCCAATGGACCCAAACCCTTCCCATTCACTCCCACTGTCCACAATCCCAATGGACCCAAACCCCTTCCCATTCACTCCCACTGTCCACAATCCCAATGGACCCAAACCCTTCCCATTCACTCCCACTGTCCACAATCCCAATGGACCCAAACCCCTTCCCATTCACTCCCACTGTCCACAATCCCAATGGACCCAAACCCTTCCCATTCACTCCCACTGTCCACAATCCCAATGGACCCAAACCCCTTCCCATTCACTCCCACTGTCCACAATCCCAATGGACCCAAACCCTTCCCATTCACTCCCACTGTCCACAATCCCAATGGACCCAAACCCCTTCCCATTCACTCCCACTGTCCACAATCCCAATGGACCCAAACCCCTTCCCATTCACTCCCACTGTCCACAATCCCAATGGACCCAAACCCTTCCCATTCACTCCCACTGTCCACAATCCCAATGGACCCAAACCCCTTCCCATTCACTCCCACTGTCCACAATCCCAATGGACCCAAACCCTTCCCATTCACTCCCACTGTCCACAATCCCAATGGACCCAAACCCCTTCCCATTCACTCCCACTGTCCACAATCCCAATGGACCCAAACCCTTCCCATTCACTCCCACTGTCCACAATCCCAATGGACCCAAACCCCTTCCCATTCACTCCCACTGTCCACAATCCCAATGGACCCAAACCCCTTCCCATTCACTCCCACTGTCCACAATCCCAATGGACCCAAACCCTTCCCATTCACTCCCACTGTCCACAATCCCAATGGACCCAAACCCCTTCCCATTCACTCCCACTGTCCACAATCCCAATGGACCCAAACCCCTTCCCATTCACTCCCACTGTCCACAATCCCAATGGACCCAAACCCCTTCCCATTCACTCCCACTGTCCACAATCCCAATGGACCCAAACCCCTTCCCATTCACTCCCACTGTCCACAATCCCAATGGACCCAAACCCTTCCCATTCACTCCCACTGTCCACAATCCCAATGGACCCAAACCCCTTCCCATTCACTCCCACTGTCCACAATCCCAATGGACCCAAACCCCTTCCCATTCACTCCCACTGTCCACAATCCCAATGGACCCAAACCCCTTCCCATTCACTCCCACTGTCCACAATCCCAATGGACCCAAACCCTTCCCATTCACTCCCACTGTCCACAATCCCAATGGACCCAAACCCCTTCCCATTCACTCCCACTGTCCACAATCCCAATGGACCCAAACCCCTTCCCATTCACTCCCACTGTCCACAATCCCAATGGACCCAAACCCCTTCCCATTCACTCCCACTGTCCACAATCCCAATGGACCCAAACCCCTTCCCATTCACTCCCACTGTCCACAATCCCAATGGACCCAAACCCTTCCCATTCACTCCCACTGTCCACAATCCCAATGGACCCAAACCCCTTCCCATTCACTCCCACTGTCCACAATCCCAATGGACCCAAACCCCTTCCCATTCACTCCCACTGTCCACAATCCCAATGGACCCAAACCCTTCCCATTCACTCCCACTGTCCACAATCCCAACGGACCCAAAACCCTTCCCATTCACTCCCACTGTACACAATCCCAATGGACCCAAACCCCTTCCCATTCACTCCCACTGTCCACAATCCCAATGGACCCAACCCCTTCCCATTCACTCCCACTGTCCACAATCCCAATGGACCCAAACCCCTTCCCATTCACTCCCACTGTCCACAATCCCAATGGACCCAAAACCCTTCCCATTCACTCCCACTGTCCACAATCCCAATGGACCCAAACCCCTTCCCATTCACTCCCACTGTCCACAATCCCAATGGACCAAAACCCCTTCCCATTCACTCCCACTGTCCACAATCCCAATGGACCCAAACCCCTTCCCATTACTCCCCCTGTCCACAATCCCAATGGACCCAAACCCCTTCCCATTCACTCCCACTGTCCACAATCCCAATGGACCCAAACCCCTTCCCATTCACTCCCACTGTCCACAATCCCAATGGACCCAAACCCCTTCCCATTCACTCCCACTGTCCACAATCCCAATGGACCCAAACCCCTTCCCATTCACTCCCACTGTACACAATCCCAATGGACCCAAACCCCTTCCCTTTCACTCCCACTGTCCACAATCCCAATGGACCCAAACCCTTCCCATTCACTCCCACTGTCCACAATCCCAATGGACCCAAAACCCTTCCCATTCACTCCCACTGTCCACAATCCCAATGGACCCAAACCCCTTCCCATTCACTCCCACTGTCCACAATCCCAATGGACCCAAACCCCTTCCCATTCACTGATCTGCCCACAATCCCAATGGACCCAAACCCCTTCCCATTCACTCCCAAAGTCCACAATCCCAAAGGACTCAAACCCCTTCCCATTCATTCCCACTGTCCACAATCCCAATGGACCCCATCCCTTTCTCGTTCACTCCCACTGTCCACAATCCCAATGGACCCAAACCCCTTCCCATTCACTCCCACTGTCCACATTCCCAATGGACCCAAACCCCTTCCCATTCACTCCCACTGTCCACAATCCCAAAGGAACCAAAGCCCTTGCCGTTCACTCCCACTGTCAACAATTCCCATGGACTCAAAACCTTCCCATTCACTCCCACTGTACACAATGCCAATGGAGCTAAACGCCTTTCCGTTCACTCATAATTTACACAATCCCAATGGACCCAAACCCCTTCCCGTTCAATCACACTATACACAATCCCAATGGACCCAAACCCCTTCCCGTTCACTCCCACTGTCCACAATCCCAATGGACCCAAACCCCTTCCCATTCACTCCCACTGTCCACAATCACAATGGACCCAAACCCCTTCCCATTCACTCCCACTGTCCACAATCCCAATGGACCCAAACCCTTCCCATTCACTCCCACTGTCCACAATCCCAATGGACCCAAACCCCTTCCCATTCACTCCCACTGTCCACAATCCCAATGGACCCAAACCCTTCCCATTCACTCCCACTGTCCACAATCCCAATGGACCCAAACCCTTCCCATTCACTCCCACTGTCCACAATCCCAATGGACCCAAACCCCTTCCCATTCACTCCCACTGTCCACAATCCCAATGGACCCAAACCCCTTCCCATTCACTCCCACTGTCCACAATCCCAATGGACCCAAACCCTTCCCATTCACTCCCACTGTCCACAATCCCAATGGACCCAAACCCTTCCCATTCACTCCCACTGTCCACAATCCCAATGGACCCAAACCCTTCCCATTCACTCCCACTGTCCACAATCCCAATGGACCCAAACCCCTTCCCATTCACTCCCACTGTCCACAATCCCAATGGACCCAAACCCTTCCCATTCACTCCCACTGTCCACAATCCCAATGCTCCCAAACCCCTTCCCAATCACTCCCACTGTCCACAATCCCAATGGACCAAAACTCTTCCCATTCACTCGCACTGACTACAATCACAATGGACCCAAAACCCTTCCCATTCACTCCCACTGTGCCCAACCCAAATGGACCCCAACCCCTTCCATTTCACTACCACTGTCCACAATCCCAATCGACCCAAAACCCTTCCCATTCAGTCCCACTGTCCACAATCCCAATGGACCCAAACCCTTCCCATTCACTCCCACTGTCCACAATCCCAATGGACCCAAACCCCTTCCCATTCACTCCCACTGTCCACAATCCCAATGGACCCAAACCCCTTCCCATTCACTCCCACTGTCCACAATCCCAATGGACCCAAACCCTTCCCATTCACTCCCACTGTCCACAATCCCAATGGACCCAAACCCCTTCCCATTCACTCCCACTGTCCACAATCCCAATGGACCCAAACCCTTCCCATTCACTCCCACTGTCCACAATCCCAATGGACCCAAACCCTTCCCATTCACTCCCACTGTCCACAATCCCAATGGACCCAAACCCCTTCCCATTCACTCCCACTGTCCACAATCCCAATGGACCCAAACCCCTTCCCATTCACTCCCACTGTCCACAATCCCAATGGACCCAAACCCCTTCCCATTCACTCCCACTGTCCACAATCCCAATGGACCCAAACCCCTTCCCATTCACTCCCACTGTCCACAATCCCAATGGACCCAAACCCTTCCCATTCACTCCCACTGTCCACAATCCCAATGGACCCAAACCCCTTCCCATTCACTCCCACTGTCCACAATCCCAATGGACCCAAACCCCTTCCCATTCACTCCCACTGTCCACAATCCCAATGGACCCAAACCCTTCCCATTCACTCCCACTGTCCACAATCCCAATGGACCCAAACCCCTTCCCATTCACTCCCACTGTCCACAATCCCAATGGACCCAAACCCTTCCCATTCACTCCCACTGTCCACAATCCCAATGGACCCAAACCCCTTCCCATTCACTCCCACTGTCCACAATCCCAATGGACCCAAACCCCTTCCCATTCACTCCCACTGTCCACAATCCCAATGGACCCAAACCCTTCCCATTCACTCCCACTGTCCACAATCCCAATGGACCCAAACCCTTCCCATTCACTCCCACTGTCCACAATCCCAATGGACCCAAACCCCTTCCCATTCACTCCCACTGTCCACAATCCCAATGGACCCAAACCCCTTCCCATTCACTCCCACTGTCCACAATCCCAATGGACCCAAACCCTTCCCATTCACTCCCACTGTCCACAATCCCAATGGACCCAAACCCCTTCCCATTCACTCCCACTGTCCACAATCCCAATGGACCCAAACCCCTTCCCATTCACTCCCACTGTCCACAATCCCAATGGACCCAAACCCCTTCCCATTCACTCCCACTGTCCACAATCCCAATGGACCCAAACCCTTCCCATTCACTCCCACTGTCCACAATCCCAATGGACCCAAACCCCTTCCCATTCACTCCCACTGTCCACAATCCCAATGGACCCAAACCCCTTCCCATTCACTCCCACTGTCCACAATCCCAATGGACCCAAACCCTTCCCATTCACTCCCACTGTCCACAATCCCAATGGACCCAAACCCCTTCCCATTCACTCCCACTGTCCACAATCCCAATGGACCCAAACCCTTCCCATTCACTCCCACTGTCCACAATCCCAATGGACCCAAACCCTTCCCATTCACTCCCACTGTCCACAATCCCAATGGACCCAAACCCTTCCCATTCACTCCCACTGTCCACAATCCCAATGGACCCAAACCCCTTCCCATTCACTCCCACTGTCCACAATCCCAATGGACCCAAACCCCTTCCCATTCACTCCCACTGTCCACAATCCCAATGGACCCAAACCCCTTCCCATTCACTCCCACTGTCCACAATCCCAATGGACCCAAACCCTTCCCATTCACTCCCACTGTCCACAATCCCAATGGACCCAAACCCCTTCCCATTCACTCCCACTGTCCACAATCCCAATGGACCCAAACCCCTTCCCATTCACTCCCACTGTCCACAATCCCAATGGACCCAAACCCCTTCCCATTCACTCCCACTGTCCACAATCCCAATGGACCCAAACCCCTTCCCATTCACTCCCACTGTCCACAATCCCAATGGACCCAAACCCTTTCCCATTCACTCCCACTGTCCACAATCCCAATGGACCCAAACCCTTCCCATTCACTCCCACTGTCCACAATCCCAATGGACCCAAACCCCTTCCCATTCACTCCCACTGTCCACAATCCCAATGGACCCAAACCCCTTCCCATTCACTCCCACTGTCCACAATCCCAATGGACCCAAACCCCTTCCCATTCACTCCCACTGTCCACAATCCCAATGGACCCAAACCCTTCCCATTCACTCCCACTGTCCACAATCCCAATGGACCCAAACCCCTTCCCATTCACTCCCACTGTCCACAATCCCAATGGACCCAAACCCCTTCCCATTCACTCCCACTGTCCACAATCCCAATGGACCCAAACCCTTCCCATTCACTCCCACTGTCCACAATCCCAATGGACCCAAACCCCTTCCCATTCACTCCCACTGTCCACAATCCCAATGGACCCAAACCCCTTCCCATTCACTCCCACTGTCCACAATCCCAATGGACCCAAACCCCTTCCCATTCACTCCCACTGTCCACAATCCCAATGGACCCAAACCCTTCCCATTCACTCCCACTGTCCACAATCCCAATGGACCCAAACCCCTTCCCATTCACTCCCACTGTCCACAATCCCAATGGACCCAAACCCCTTCCCATTCACTCCCACTGTCCACAATCCCAATGGACCCAAACCCCTTCCCATTCACTCCCACTGTCCACAATCCCAATGGACCCAAACCCCTTCCCATTCACTCCCACTGTCCACAATCCCAATGGACCCAAACCCCTTCCCATTCACTCCCACTGTCCACAATCCCAATGGACCCAAACCCCTTCCCATTCACTCCCACTGTCCACAATCCCAATGGACCCAAACCCTTCCCATTCACTCCCACTGTCCACAATCCCAATGGACCCAAACCCCTTCCCATTCACTCCCACTGTCCACAATCCCAATGGACCCAAACCCTTCCCATTCACTCCCACTGTCCACAATCCCAATGGACCCAAACCCCTTCCCATTCACTCCCACTGTCCACAATCCCAATGGACCCAAACCCTTCCCATTCACTCCCACTGTCCACAATCCCAATGGACCCAAACCCCTTCCCATTCACTCCCACTGTCCACAATCCCAATGGACCCAAACCCCTTCCCATTCACTCCCACTGTCCACAATCCCAATGGACCCAAACCCCTTCCCATTCACTCCCACTGTCCACAATCCCAATGGACCCAAACCCCTTCCCATTCACTCCCACTGTCCACAATCCCAATGGACCCAAACCCCTTCCCATTCACTCCCACTGTCCACAATCCCAATGGACCCAAACCCTTCCCATTCACTCCCACTGTCCACAATCCCAATGGACCCAAACCCTTCCCATTCACTCCCACTGTCCACAATCCCAATGGACCCAAACCCCTTCCCATTCACTCCCACTGTCCACAATCCCAATGGACCCAAACCCCTTCCCATTCACTCCCACTGTCCACAATCCCAATGGACCCAAACCCCTTCCCATTCACTCCCACTGTCCACAATCCCAATGGACCCAAACCCCTTCCCATTCACTCCCACTGTCCACAATCCCAATGGACCCAAACCCTTCCCATTCACTCCCACTGTCCACAATCCCAATGGACCCAAACCCCTTCCCATTCACTCCCACTGTCCACAATCCCAATGGACCCAAACCCCTTCCCATTCACTCCCACTGTCCACAATCCCAATGGACCCAAACCCTTCCCATTCACTCCCACTGTCCACAATCCCAATGGACCCAAACCCCTTCCCATTCACTCCCACTGTCCACAATCCCAATGGACCCAAACCCCTTCCCATTCACTCCCACTGTCCACAATCCCAATGGACCCAAACCCCTTCCCATTCACTCCCACTGTCCACAATCCCAATGGACCCAAACCCCTTCCCATTCACTCCCACTGTCCACAATCCCAATGGACCCAAACCCTTCCCATTCACTCCCACTGTCCACAATCCCAATGGACCCAAACCCCTTCCCATTCACTCCCACTGTCCACAATCCCAATGGACCCAAACCCCTTCCCATTCACTCCCACTGTCCACAATCCCAATGGACCCAAACCCCTTCCCATTCACTCCCACTGTCCACAATCCCAATGGACCCAAACCCTTCCCATTCACTCCCACTGTCCACAATCCCAATGGACCCAAACCCCTTCCCATTCACTCCCACTGTCCACAATCCCAATGGACCCAAACCCTTCCCATTCACTCCCACTGTCCACAATCCCAATGGACCCAAACCCCTTCCCATTCACTCCCACTGTCCACAATCCCAATGGACCCAAACCCTTCCCATTCACTCCCACTGTCCACAATCCCAATGGACCCAAACCCTTCCCATTCACTCCCACTGTCCACAATCCCAATGGACCCAAACCCTTCCCATTCACTCCCACTGTCCACAATCCCAATGGACCCAAACCCCTTCCCATTCACTCCCACTGTCCACAATCCCAATGGACCCAAACCCCTTCCCATTCACTCCCACTGTCCACAATCCCAATGGACCCAAACCCCTTCCCATTCACTCCCACTGTCCACAATCCCAATGGACCCAAACCCCTTCCCATTCACTCCCACTGTCCACAATCCCAATGGACCCAAACCCTTCCCATTCACTCCCACTGTCCACAATCCCAATGGACCCAAACCCCTTCCCATTCACTCCCACTGTCCACAATCCCAATGGACCCAAACCCCTTCCCATTCACTCCCACTGTCCACAATCCCAATGGACCCAAACCCTTCCCATTCACTCCCACTGTCCACAATCCCAATGGACCCAAACCCCTTCCCATTCACTCCCACTGTCCACAATCCCAATGGACCCAAACCCCTTCCCATTCACTCCCACTGTCCACAATCCCAATGGACCCAAACCCTTCCCATTCACTCCCACTGTCCACAATCCCAATGGACCCAAACCCCTTCCCATTCACTCCCACTGTCCACAATCCCAATGGACCCAAACCCCTTCCCATTCACTCCCACTGTCCACAATCCCAATGGACCCAAACCCCTTCCCATTCACTCCCACTGTCCACAATCCCAATGGACCCAAACCCCTTCCCATTCACTCCCACTGTCCACAATCCCAATGGACCCAAACCCTTCCCATTCACTCCCACTGTCCACAATCCCAATGGACCCAAACCCCTTCCCATTCACTCCCACTGTCCACAATCCCAATGGACCCAAACCCTTCCCATTCACTCCCACTGTCCACAATCCCAATGGACCCAAACCCCTTCCCATTCACTCCCACTGTCCACAATCCCAATGGACCCAAACCCCTTCCCATTCACTCCCACTGTCCACAATCCCAATGGACCCAAACCCCTTCCCATTCACTCCCACTGTCCACAATCCCAATGGACCCAAACCCCTTCCCATTCACTCCCACTGTCCACAATCCCAATGGACCCAAACCCCTTCCCATTCACTCCCACTGTCCACAATCCCAATGGACCCAAACCCTTCCCATTCACTCCCACTGTCCACAATCCCAATGGACCCAAACCCTTCCCATTCACTCCCACTGTCCACAATCCCAATGGACCCAAACCCTTCCCATTCACTCCCACTGTCCACAATCCCAATGGACCCAAACCCCTTCCCATTCACTCCCACTGTCCACAATCCCAATGGACCCAAACCCTTCCCATTCACTCCCACTGTCCACAATCCCAATGGACCCAAACCCCTTCCCATTCACTCCCACTGTCCACAATCCCAATGGACCCAAACCCCTTCCCATTCACTCCCACTGTCCACAATCCCAATGGACCCAAACCCCTTCCCATTCACTCCCACTGTCCACAATCCCAATGGACCCAAACCCCTTCCCATTCACTCCCACTGTCCACAATCCCAATGGAACCAAAACCCTTCCCATTCACTCCCACTGTCCACAATCCCAATGGACCCAAACCCCTTCCCATTCACTCCCAAAGCCTACAATCCCAATGGACCCAAACCCCTTCCCATTCACTCGCACTGTCCACAATCCCAATGGACTCCCACCCCTTCCATTTCACTCCCACTGTCCACAATACCAATGGACCCAAAACCTTCCCATTCACTCCCACAGTCCACAATCCCAATGGACCCAAACCCCTTCCCATTCACTCCCACTGTCCACAATCCCAATGGACCCAAACCATTTCCCAATCACTCCCTCTGTCCACAATCCCAATGGACCCAAACCCCTTCCCATTCACTCCCACTGTCCACAATCCCAATGGACCCAAACCCTTCCCATTCACTCCCACTGTCCACAATCCCAATGGACCCAAACCCCTTCCCATTCACTCCCACTGTCCACAATCCCAATGGACCCAAACCCCTTCCCATTCACTCCCACTGTCCACAATCCCAATGGACCCAAACCCTTCCCATTCACTCCCACTGTCCACAATCCCAATGGACCCAAACCCCTTCCCATTCACTCCCACTGTCCACAATCCCAATGGACCCAAACCCTTCCCATTCACTCCCACTGTCCACAATCCCAATGGACCCAAACCCCTTCCCATTCACTCCCACTGTCCACAATCCCAATGGACCCAAACCCCTTCCCATTCACTCCCACTGTCCACAATCCCAATGGACCCAAACCCTTCCCATTCACTCCCACTGTCCACAATCCCAATGGACCCAAACCCCTTCCCATTCACTCCCACTGTCCACAATCCCAATGGACCCAAACCCTTCCCATTCACTCCCACTGTCCACAATCCCAATGGACCCAAACCCCTTCCCATTCACTCCCACTGTCCACAATCCCAATGGACCCAAACCCTTCCCATTCACTCCCACTGTCCACAATCCCAATGGACCCAAACCCTTCCCATTCACTCCCACTGTCCACAATCCCAATGGACCCAAACCCCTTCCCATTCACTCCCACTGTCCACAATCCCAATGGACCCAAACCCCTTCCCATTCACTCCCACTGTCCACAATCCCAATGGACCCAAACCCCTTCCCATTCACTCCCACTGTCCACAATCCCAATGGACCCAAACCCTTCCCATTCACTCCCACTGTCCACAATCCCAATGGACCCAAACCCCTTCCCATTCACTCCCACTGTCCACAATCCCAATGGACCCAAACCCTTCCCATTCACTCCCACTGTCCACAATCCCAATGGACCCAAACCCCTTCCCATTCACTCCCACTGTCCACAATCCCAATGGACCCAAACCCCTTCCCATTCACTCCCACTGTCCACAATCCCAATGGACCCAAACCCCTTCCCATTCACTCCCACTGTCCACAATCCCAATGGACCCAAACCCCTTCCCATTCACTCCCACTGTCCACAATCCCAATGGACCCAAACCCCTTCCCATTCACTCCCACTGTCCACAATCCCAATGGACCCAAACCCTTCCCATTCACTCCCACTGTCCACAATCCCAATGGACCCAAACCCCTTCCCATTCACTCCCACTGTCCACAATCCCAATGGACCCAAACCCCTTCCCATTCACTCCCACTGTCCACAATCCCAATGGACCCAAACCCCTTCCCATTCACTCCCACTGTCCACAATCCCAATGGACCCAAACCCTTCCCATTCACTCCCACTGTCCACAATCCCAATGGACCCAAACCCTTCCCATTCACTCCCACTGTCCACAATCCCAATGGACCCAAACCCTTCCCATTCACTCCCACTGTCCACAATCCCAATGGACCCAAACCCTTCCCATTCACTCCCACTGTCCACAATCCCAATGGACCCAAACCCCTTCCCATTCACTCCCACTGTCCACAATCCCAATGGACCCAAACCCCTTCCCATTCACTCCCACTGTCCACAATCCCAATGGACCCAAACCCCTTCCCATTCACTCCCACTGTCCACAATCCCAATGGACCCAAACCCTTCCCATTCACTCCCACTGTCCACAATCCCAATGGACCCAAACCCCTTCCCATTCACTCCCACTGTCCACAATCCCAATGGACCCAAACCCCTTCCCATTCACTCCCACTGTCCACAATCCCAATGGACCCAAACCCCTTCCCATTCACTCCCACTGTCCACAATCCCAATGGACCCAAACCCTTCCCATTCACTCCCACTGTCCACAATCCCAATGGACCCAAACCCCTTCCCATTCACTCCCACTGTCCACAATCCCAATGGACCCAAACCCCTTCCCATTCACTCCCACTGTCCACAATCCCAATGGACCCAAACCCTTCCCATTCACTCCCACTGTCCACAATCCCAATGGACCCAAACCCCTTCCCATTCACTCCCACTGTCCACAATCCCAATGGACCCAAACCCTTCCCATTCACTCCCACTGTCCACAATCCCAATGGACCCAAACCCCTTCCCATTCACTCCCACTGTCCACAATCCCAATGGACCCAAACCCCTTCCCATTCACTCCCACTGTCCACAATCCCAATGGACCCAAACCCTTCCCATTCACTCCCACTGTCCACAATCCCAATGGACCCAAACCCCTTCCCATTCACTCCCACTGTCCACAATCCCAATGGACCCAAACCCCTTCCCATTCACTCCCACTGTCCACAATCCCAATGGACCCAAACCCCTTCCCATTCACTCCCACTGTCCACAATCCCAATGGACCCAAACCCCTTCCCATTCACTCCCACTGTCCACAATCCCAATGGACCCAAACCCTTCCCATTCACTCCCACTGTCCACAATCCCAATGGACCCAAACCCCTTCCCATTCACTCCCACTGTCCACAATCCCAATGGACCCAAACCCTTCCCATTCACTCCCACTGTCCACAATCCCAATGGACCCAAACCCCTTCCCATTCACTCCCACTGTCCACAATCCCAATGGACCCAAACCCCTTCCCATTCACTCCCACTGTCCACAATCCCAATGGACCCAAACCCCTTCCCATTCACTCCCACTGTCCACAATCCCAATGGACCCAAACCCTTCCCATTCACTCCCACTGTCCACAATCCCAATGGACCCAAACCCCTTCCCATTCACTCCCACTGTCCACAATCCCAATGGACCCAAACCCCTTCCCATTCACTCCCACTGTCCACAATCCCAATGGACCCAAACCCCTTCCCATTCACTCCCACTGTCCACAATCCCAATGGACCCAAACCCTTCCCATTCACTCCCACTGTCCACAATCCCAATGGACCCAAACCCCTTCCCATTCACTCCCACTGTCCACAATCCCAATGGACCCAAACCCCTTCCCATTCACTCCCACTGTCCACAATCCCAATGGACCCAAACCCCTTCCCATTCACTCCCACTGTCCACAATCCCAATGGACCCAAACCCCTTCCCATTCACTCCCACTGTCCACAATCCCAATGGACCCAAACCCTTCCCATTCACTCCCACTGTCCACAATCCCAATGGACCCAAACCCTTCCCATTCACTCCCACTGTCCACAATCCCAATGGACCCAAACCCTTCCCATTCACTCCCACTGTCCACAATCCCAATGGACCCAAACCCCTTCCCATTCACTCCCACTGTCCACAATCCCAATGGACCCAAACCCTTCCCATTCACTCCCACTGTCCACAATCCCAATGGACCCAAACCCCTTCCCATTCACTCCCACTGTCCACAATCCCAATGGACCCAAACCCCTTCCCATTCACTCCCACTGTCCACAATCCCAATGGACCCAAACCCCTTCCCATTCACTCCCACTGTCCACAATCCCAATGGACCCAAACCCCTTCCCATTCACTCCCACTGTCCACAATCCCAATGGACCCAAACCCTTCCCATTCACTCCCACTGTCCACAATCCCAATGGACCCAAACCCTTCCCATTCACTCCCACTGTCCACAATCCCAATGGACCCAAACCCCTTCCCATTCACTCCCACTGTCCACAATCCCAATGGACCCAAACCCTTCCCATTCACTCCCACTGTCCACAATCCCAATGGACCCAAACCCCTTCCCATTCACTCCCACTGTCCACAATCCCAATGGACCCAAACCCTTCCCATTCACTCCCACTGTCCACAATCCCAATGGACCCAAACCCCTTCCCATTCACTCCCACTGTCCACAATCCCAATGGACCCAAACCCCTTCCCATTCACTCCCACTGTCCACAATCCCAATGGACCCAAACCCTTCCCATTCACTCCCACTGTCCACAATCCCAATGGACCCAAACCCTTCCCATTCACTCCCACTGTCCACAATCCCAATGGACCCAAACCCCTTCCCATTCACTCCCACTGTCCACAATCCCAATGGACCCAAACCCCTTCCCATTCACTCCCACTGTCCACAATCCCAATGGACCCAAACCCTTCCCATTCACTCCCACTGTCCACAATCCCAATGGACCCAAACCCCTTCCCATTCACTCCCACTGTCCACAATCCCAATGGACCCAAACCCCTTCCCATTCACTCCCACTGTCCACAATCCCAATGGACCCAAACCCTTCCTTCCACAATCCCAATCCCAAACCCCTTCCCATTCACTCCCACTGTCCACAATCCCAACTGACCCGAACACCTTCCCTTTCACTCCCACTGACCACAATCCCAATGGACCCAAACCCCTTCCTATTCACTCCCACCGTACACAATCCCAATGGACCCAAACCCCTTCCCATTCACTCCCACTGTCCACAATCCCAATGGACCCAAACCCCTTCCCATTCACTCCCACTGTCCACAATCCCAATGGACCCAAACCCTTCCCATTCACTCCCACTGTCCACAATCCCAATGGACCCAAACCCCTTCCCATTCACTCCCACTGTCCACAATCCCAATGGACCCAAACCCCTTCCCATTCACTCCCACTGTCCACAATCCCAATGGACCCAAACCCTTCCCATTCACTCCCACTGTCCACAATCCCAATGGACCCAAACCCCTTCCCATTCACTCCCACTGTCCACAATCCCAATGGACCCAAACCCCTTCCCATTCACTCCCACTGTCCACAATCCCAATGGACCCAAACCCTTCCCATTCACTCCCACTGTCCACAATCCCAATGGACCCAAACCCCTTCCCATTCACTCCCACTGTCCACAATCCCAATGGACCCAAACCCTTTCCATTCACTCCCACTGTCCACAATCCCAATGGACCCAAACCCCTTCCCATTCACTCCCACTGTCCACAATCCCAATGGACCCAAACCCCTTCCCATTCACTCCCACTGTCCACAATCCCAATGGACCCAAACCCTTCCCATTCACTCCCACTGTCCACAATCCCAATGGACCCAAACCCCTTCCCATTCACTCCCACTGTCCACAATCCCAATGGACCCAAACCCCTTCCCATTCACTCCCACTGTCCACAATCCCAATGGACCCAAACCCCTTCCCATTCACTCCCACTGTCCACAATCCCAATGGACCCAAACCCTTCCCATTCACTCCCACTGTCCACAATCCCAATGGACCCAAACCCTTCCCATTCACTCCCACTGTCCACAATCCCAATGGACCCAAACCCCTTCCCATTCACTCCCACTGTCCACAATCCCAATGGACCCAAACCCTTCCCATTCACTCCCACTGTCCACAATCCCAATGGACCCAAACCCCTTCCCATTCACTCCCACTGTCCACAATCCCAATGGACCCAAACCCTTCCCATTCACTCCCACTGTCCACAATCCCAATGGACCCAAACCCTTCCCATTCACTCCCACTGTCCACAATCCCAATGGACCCAAACCCTTCCCATTCACTCCCACTGTCCACAATCCCAATGGACCCAAACCCTTCCCATTCACTCCCACTGTCCACAATCCCAATGGACCCAAACCCCTTCCCATTCACTCCCACTGTCCACAATCCCAATGGACCCAAACCCTTCCCATTCACTCCCACTGTCCACAATCCCAATGGACCCAAACCCTTCCCATTCACTCCCACTGTCCACAATCCCAATGGACCCAAACCCCTTCCCATTCACTCCCACTGTCCACAATCCCAATGGACCCAAACCCCTTCCCATTCACTCCCACTGTCCACAATCCCAATGGACCCAAACCCCTTCCCATTCACTCCCACTGTCCACAATCCCAATGGACCCAAACCCCTTCCCATTCACTCCCACTGTCCACAATCCCAATGGACCCAAACCCTTCCCATTCACTCCCACTGTCCACAATCCCAATGGACCCAAACCCCTTCCCATTCACTCCCACTGTCCACAATCCCAATGGACCCAAACCCTTCCCATTCACTCCCACTGTCCACAATCCCAATGGACCCAAACCCCTTCCCATTCACTCCCACTGTCCACAATCCCAATGGACCCAAACCCCTTCCCATTCACTCCCACTGTCCACAATCCCAATGGACCCAAACCCCTTCCCATTCACTCCCACTGTCCACAATCCCAATGGACCCAAACCCCTTCCCATTCACTCCCACTGTCCACAATCCCAATGGACCCAAACCCTTCCCATTCACTCCCACTGTCCACAATCCCAATGGACCCAAACCCTTCCCATTCACTCCCACTGTCCACAATCCCAATGGACCCAAACCCCTTCCCATTCACTCCCACTGTCCACAATCCCAATGGACCCAAACCCCTTCCCATTCACTCCCACTGTCCACAATCCCAATGGACCCAAACCCTTCCCATTCACTCCCACTGTCCACAATCCCAATGGACCCAAACCCCTTCCCATTCACTCCCACTGTCCACAATCCCAATGGACCCAAACCCCTTCCCATTCACTCCCACTGTCCACAATCCCAATGGACCCAAACCCTTCCCATTCACTCCCACTGTCCACAATCCCAATGGACCCAAACCCCTTCCCATTCACTCCCACTGTCCACAATCCCAATGGACCCAAACCCCTTCCCATTCACTCCCACTGTCCACAATCCCAATGGACCCAAACCCCTTCCCATTCACTCCCACTGTCCACAATCCCAATGGACCCAAACCCCTTCCCATTCACTCCCACTGTCCACAATCCCAATGGACCCAAACCCCTTCCCATTCACTCCCACTGTCCACAATCCCAATGGACCCAAACCCCTTCCCATTCACTCCCACTGTCCACAATCCCAATGGACCCAAACCCTTCCCATTCACTCCCACTGTCCACAATCCCAATGGACCCAAACCCCTTCCCATTCACTCCCACTGTCCACAATCCCAATGGACCCAAACCCCTTCCCATTCACTCCCACTGTCCACAATCCCAATGGACCCAAACCCCTTCCCATTCACTCCCACTGTCCACAATCCCAATGGACCCAAACCCCTTCCCATTCACTCCCACTGTCCACAATCCCAATGGACCCAAACCCTTCCCATTCACTCCCACTGTCCACAATCCCAATGGACCCAAACCCCTTCCCATTCACTCCCACTGTCCACAATCCCAATGGACCCAAACCCCTTCCCATTCACTCCCACTGTCCACAATCCCAATGGACCCAAACCCCTTCCCATTCACTCCCACTGTCCACAATCCCAATGGACCCAAACCCCTTCCCATTCACTCCCACTGTCCACAATCCCAATGGACCCAAACCCCTTCCCATTCACTCCCACTGTCCACAATCCCAATGGACCCAAACCCCTTCCCATTCACTCCCACTGTCCACAATCCCAATGGACCCAAACCCTTCCCATTCACTCCCACTGTCCACAATCCCAATGGACCCAAACCCCTTCCCATTCACTCCCACTGTCCACAATCCCAATGGACCCAAACCCCTTCCCATTCACTCCCACTGTCCACAATCCCAATGGACCCAAACCCCTTCCCATTCACTCCCACTGTCCACAATCCCAATGGACCCAAACCCTTCCCATTCACTCCCACTGTCCACAATCCCAATGGACCCAAACCCCTTCCCATTCACTCCCACTGTCCACAATCCCAATGGACCCAAACCCCTTCCCATTCACTCCCACTGTCCACAATCCCAATGGACCCAAACCCCTTCCCATTCACTCCCACTGTCCACAATCCCAATGGACCCAAACCCCTTCCCATTCACTCCCACTGTCCACAATCCCAATGGACCCAAACCCCTTCCCATTCACTCCCACTGTCCACAATCCCAATGGACCCAAACCCTTCCCATTCACTCCCACTGTCCACAATCCCAATGGACCCAAACCCTTCCCATTCACTCCCACTGTCCACAATCCCAATGGACCCAAACCCTTCCCATTCACTCCCACTGTCCACAATCCCAATGGACCCAAACCCTTCCCATTCACTCCCACTGTCCACAATCCCAATGGACCCAAACCCTTCCCATTCACTCCCACTGTCCACAATCCCAATGGACCCAAACCCCTTCCCATTCACTCCCACTGTCCACAATCCCAATGGACCCAAACCCCTTCCCATTCACTCCCACTGTCCACAATCCCAATGGACCCAAACCCTTCCCATTCACTCCCACTGTCCACAATCCCAATGGACCCAAACCCTTCCCATTCACTCCCACTGTCCACAATCCCAATGGACCCAAACCCTTCCCATTCACTCCCACTGTCCACAATCCCAATGGACCCAAACCCTTCCCATTCACTCCCACTGTCCACAATCCCAATGGACCCAAACCCTTCCCATTCACTCCCACTGTCCACAATCCCAATGGACCCAAACCCTTCCCATTCACTCCCACTGTCCACAATCCCAATGGACCCAAACCCTTCCCATTCACTCCCACTGTCCACAATCCCAATGGACCCAAACCCCTTCCCATTCACTCCCACTGTCCACAATCCCAATGGACCCAAACCCCTTCCCATTCACTCCCACTGTCCACAATCCCAATGGACCCAAACCCTTTCCCATTCACTCCCACTGTCCACAATCCCAATGGACCCAAACCCTTCCCATTCACTCCCACTGTCCACAATCCCAATGGACCCAAACCCTTCCCATTCACTCCCACTGTCCACAATCCCAATGGACCCAAACCCCTTCCCATTCACTCCCACTGTCCACAATCCCAATGGACCCAAACCCCTTCCCATTCACTCCCACTGTCCACAATCCCAATGGACCCAAACCCCTTCCCATTCACTCCCACTGTCCACAATCCCAATGGACCCAAACCCTTCCCATTCACTCCCACTGTCCACAATCCCAATGGACCCAAACCCTTCCCATTCACTCCCACTGTCCACAATCCCAATGGACCCAAACCCCTTCCCATTCACTCCCACTGTCCACAATCCCAATGGACCCAAACCCTTCCCATTCACTCCCACTGTCCACAATCCCAATGGACCCAAACCCCTTCCCATTCACTCCCACTGTCCACAATCCCAATGGACCCAAACCCTTCCCATTCACTCCCACTGTCCACAATCCCAATGGACCCAAACCCCTTCCCATTCACTCCCACTGTCCACAATCCCAATGGACCCAAACCCCTTCCCATTCACTCCCACTGTCCACAATCCCAATGGACCCAAACCCTTTCCCATTCACTCCCACTGTCCACAATCCCAATGGACCCAAACCCCTTCCCATTCACTCCCACTGTCCACAATCCCAATGGACCCAAACCCCTTCCCATTCACTCCCACTGTCCACAATCCCAATGGACCCAAACCCCTTCCCATTCACTCCCACTGTCCACAATCCCAATGGACCCAAACCCCTTCCCATTCACTCCCACTGTCCACAATCCCAATGGACCCAAACCCTTCCCATTCACTCCCACTGTCCACAATCCCAATGGACCCAAACCCCTTCCCATTCACTCCCACTGTCCACAATCCCAATGGACCCAAACCCTTTCCCATTCACTCCCACTGTCCACAATCCCAATGGACCCAAACCCCTTCCCATTCACTCCCACTGTCCACAATCCCAATGGACCCAAACCCTTCCCATTCACTCCCACTGTCCACAATCCCAATGGACCCAAACCCCTTCCCATTCACTCCCACTGTCCACAATCCCAATGGACCCAAACCCCTTCCCATTCACTCCCACTGTCCACAATCCCAATGGACCCAAACCCTTCCCATTCACTCCCACTGTCCACAATCCCAATGGACCCAAACCCTTCCCATTCACTCCCACTGTCCACAATCCCAATGGACCCAAACCCCTTCCCATTCACTCCCACTGTCCACAATCCCAATGGACCCAAACCCCTTCCCATTCACTCCCACTGTCCACAATCCCAATGGACCCAAACCCCTTCCCATTCACTCCCACTGTCCACAATCCCAATGGACCCAAACCCTTCCCATTCACTCCCACTGTCCACAATCCCAATGGACCCAAACCCCTTCCCATTCACTCCCACTGTCCACAATCCCAATGGACCCAAACCCCTTCCCATTCACTCCCACTGTCCACAATCCCAATGGACCCAAACCCTTCCCATTCACTCCCACTGTCCACAATCCCAATGGACCCAAACCCCTTCCCATTCACTCCCACTGTCCACAATCCCAATGGACCCAAACCCCTTCCCATTCACTCCCACTGTCCACAATCCCAATGGACCCAAACCCCTTCCCATTCACTCCCACTGTCCACAATCCCAATGGACCCAAACCCTTCCCATTCACTCCCACTGTCCACAATCCCAATGGACCCAAACCCTTCCCATTCACTCCCACTGTCCACAATCCCAATGGACCCAAACCCCTTCCCATTCACTCCCACTGTCCACAATCCCAATGGACCCAAACCCTTCCCATTCACTCCCACTGTCCACAATCCCAATGGACCCAAACCCTTCCCATTCACTCCCACTGTCCACAATCCCAATGGACCCAAACCCTTCCCATTCACTCCCACTGTCCACAATCCCAATGGACCCAAACCCCTTCCCATTCACTCCCACTGTCCACAATCCCAATGGACCCAAACCCTTCCCATTCACTCCCACTGTCCACAATCCCAATGGACCCAAACCCCTTCCCATTCACTCCCACTGTCCACAATCCCAATGGACCCAAACCCCTTCCCATTCACTCCCACTGTCCACAATCCCAATGGACCCAAACCCCTTCCCATTCACTCCCACTGTCCACAATCCCAATGGACCCAAACCCCTTCCCATTCACTCCCACTGTCCACAATCCCAATGGACCCAAACCCCTTCCCATTCACTCCCACTGTCCACAATCCCAATGGACCCAAACCCTTCCCATTCACTCCCACTGTCCACAATCCCAATGGACCCAAACCCTTCCCATTCACTCCCACTGTCCACAATCCCAATGGACCCAAACCCTTCCCATTCACTCCCACTGTCCACAATCCCAATGGACCCAAACCCCTTCCCATTCACTCCCACTGTCCACAATCCCAATGGACCCAAACCCCTTCCCATTCACTCCCACTGTCCACAATCCCAATGGACCCAAACCCTTCCCATTCACTCCCACTGTCCACAATCCCAATGGACCCAAACCCTTCCCATTCACTCCCACTGTCCACAATCCCAATGGACCCAAACCCCTTCCCATTCACTCCCACTGTCCACAATCCCAATGGACCCAAACCCCTTCCCATTCACTCCCACTGTCCACAATCCCAATGGACCCAAACCCCTTCCCATTCACTCCCACTGTCCACAATCCCAATGGACCCAAACCCCTTCCCATTCACTCCCACTGTCCACAATCCCAATGGACCCAAACCCCTTCCCATTCACTCCCACTGTCCACAATCCCAATGGACCCAAACCCTTCCCATTCACTCCCACTGTCCACAATCCCAATGGACCCAAACCCTTCCCATTCACTCCCACTGTCCACAATCCCAATGGACCCAAACCCTTCCCATTCACTCCCACTGTCCACAATCCCAATGGACCCAAACCCCTTCCCATTCACTCCCACTGTCCACAATCCCAATGGACCCAAACCCCTTCCCATTCACTCCCACTGTCCACAATCCCAATGGACCCAAACCCTTCCCATTCACTCCCACTGTCCACAATCCCAATGGACCCAAACCCTTCCCATTCACTCCCACTGTCCACAATCCCAATGGACCCAAACCTTCCCATTCACTCCCACTGTCCACAATCCCAATGGACCCAAACCCCTTCCCATTCACTCCCACTGTCCACAATCCCAATGGACCCAAACCCTTCCCATTCACTCCCACTGTCCACAATCCCAATGGACCCAAACCCTTTCCATTCACTCCCACTGTCCACAATCCCAATGGACCCAAACCCCTTCCCATTCACTCCCACTGTCCACAATCCCAATGGACCCAAACCCTTCCCATTCACTCCCACTGTCCACAATCCCAATGGACCCAAACCCTTCCCATTCACTCCCACTGTCCACAATCCCAATGGACCCAAACCCTTCCCATTCACTCCCACTGTCCACAATCCCAATGGACCCAAACCCTTCCCATTCACTCCCACTGTCCACAATCCCAATGGACCCAAACCCCTTCCCATTCACTCCCACTGTCCACAATCCCAATGGACCCAAACCCCTTCCCATTCACTCCCACTGTCCACAATCCCAATGGACCCAAACCCTTCCCATTCACTCCCACTGTCCACAATCCCAATGGACCCAAACCCCTTCCCATTCACTCCCACTGTCCACAATCCCAATGGACCCAAACCCTTCCCATTCACTCCCACTGTCCACAATCCCAATGGACCCAAACCCTTCCCATTCACTCCCACTGTCCACAATCCCAATGGACCCAAACCCCTTCCCATTCACTCCCACTGTCCACAATCCCAATGGACCCAAACCCCTTCCCATTCACTCCCACTGTCCACAATCCCAATGGACCCAAACCCCTTCCCATTCACTCCCACTGTCCACAATCCCAATGGACCCAAACCCCTTCCCATTCACTCCCACTGTCCACAATCCCAATGGACCCAAACCCTTCCCATTCACTCCCACTGTCCACAATCCCAATGGACCCAAACCCCTTCCCATTCACTCCCACTGTCCACAATCCCAATGGACCCAAACCCCTTCCCATTCACTCCCACTGTCCACAATCCCAATGGACCCAAACCCTTTCCCATTCACTCCCACTGTCCACAATCCCAATGGACCCAAACCCCTTCCCATTCACTCCCACTGTCCACAATCCCAATGGACCCAAACCCTTCCCATTCACTCCCACTGTCCACAATCCCAATGGACCCAAACCCCTTCCCATTCACTCCCACTGTCCACAATCCCAATGGACCCAAACCCTTCCCATTCACTCCCACTGTCCACAATCCCAATGGACCCAAACCCTTCCCATTCACTCCCACTGTCCACAATCCCAATGGACCCAAACCCCTTCCCATTCACTCCCACTGTCCACAATCCCAATGGACCCAAACCCTTCCCATTCACTCCCACTGTCCACAATCCCAATGGACCCAAACCCCTTCCCATTCACTCCCACTGTCCACAATCCCAATGGACCCAAACCCTTCCCATTCACTCCCACTGTCCACAATCCCAATGGACCCAAACCCCTTCCCATTCACTCCCACTGTCCACAATCCCAATGGACCCAAACCCCTTCCCATTCACTCCCACTGTCCACAATCCCAATGGACCCAAACCCTTTCCCATTCACTCCCACTGTCCACAATCCCAATGGACCCAAACCCTTCCCATTCACTCCCACTGTCCACAATCCCAATGGACCCAAACCCCTTCCCATTCACTCCCACTGTCCACAATCCCAATGGACCCAAACCCCTTCCCATTCACTCCCACTGTCCACAATCCCAATGGACCCAAACCCTTCCCATTCACTCCCACTGTCCACAATCCCAATGGACCCAAACCCTTCCCATTCACTCCCACTGTCCACAATCCCAATGGACCCAAACCCCTTCCCATTCACTCCCACTGTCCACAATCCCAATGGACCCAAACCCTTCCCATTCACTCCCACTGTCCACAATCCCAATGGACCCAAACCCCTTCCCATTCACTCCCACTGTCCACAATCCCAATGGACCCAAACCCTTCCCATTCACTCCCACTGTCCACAATCCCAATGGACCCAAACCCCTTCCCATTCACTCCCACTGTCCACAATCCCAATGGACCCAAACCCCTTCCCATTCACTCCCACTGTCCACAATCCCAATGGACCCAAACCCCTTCCCATTCACTCCCACTGTCCACAATCCCAATGGACCCAAACCCTTCCCATTCACTCCCACTGTCCACAATCCCAATGGACCCAAACCCTTCCCATTCACTCCCACTGTCCACAATCCCAATGGACCCAAACCCCTTCCCATTCACTCCCACTGTCCACAATCCCAATGGACCCAAACCCTTCCCATTCACTCCCACTGTCCACAATCCCAATGGACCCAAACCCTTCCCATTCACTCCCACTGTCCACAATCCCAATGGACCCAAACCCCTTCCCATTCACTCCCACTGTCCACAATCCCAATGGACCCAAACCCTTCCCATTCACTCCCACTGTCCACAATCCCAATGGACCCAAACCCCTTCCCATTCACTCCCACTGTCCACAATCCCAATGGACCCAAACCCCTTCCCATTCACTCCCACTGTCCACAATCCCAATGGACCCAAACCCCTTCCCATTCACTCCCACTGTCCACAATCCCAATGGACCCAAACCCCTTCCCATTCACTCCCACTGTCCACAATCCCAATGGACCCAAACCCCTTCCCATTCACTCCCACTGTCCACAATCCCAATGGACCCAAACCCCTTCCCATTCACTCCCACTGTCCACAATCCCAATGGACCCAAACCCCTTCCCATTCACTCCCACTGTCCACAATCCCAATGGACCCAAACCCCTTCCCATTCACTCCCACTGTCCACAATCCCAATGGACCCAAACCCCTTCCCATTCACTCCCACTGTCCACAATCCCAATGGACCCAAACCCCTTCCCATTCACTCCCACTGTCCACAATCCCAATGGACCCAAACCCCTTCCCATTCACTCCCACTGTCCACAATCCCAATGGACCCAAACCCCTTCCCATTCACTCCCACTGTCCACAATCCCAATGGACCCAAACCCTTCCCATTCACTCCCACTGTCCACAATCCCAATGGACCCAAACCCTTCCCATTCACTCCCACTGTCCACAATCCCAATGGACCCAAACCCCTTCCCATTCACTCCCACTGTCCACAATCCCAATGGACCCAAACCCTTCCCATTCACTCCCACTGTCCACAATCCCAATGGACCCAAACCCTTCCCATTCACTCCCACTGTCCACAATCCCAATGGACCCAAACCCTTCCCATTCACTCCCACTGTCCACAATCCCAATGGACCCAAACCCTTCCCATTCACTCCCACTGTCCACAATCCCAATGGACCCAAACCCTTCCCATTCACTCCCACTGTCCACAATCCCAATGGACCCAAACCCCTTCCCATTCACTCCCACTGTCCACAATCCCAATGGACCCAAACCCCTTCCCATTCACTCCCACTGTCCACAATCCCAATGGACCCAAACCCTTCCCATTCACTCCCACTGTCCACAATCCCAATGGACCCAAACCCTTCCCATTCACTCCCACTGTCCACAATCCCAATGGACCCAAACCCTTCCCATTCACTCCCACTGTCCACAATCCCAATGGACCCAAACCCCTTCCCATTCACTCCCACTGTCCACAATCCCAATGGACCCAAACCCCTTCCCATTCACTCCCACTGTCCACAATCCCAATGGACCCAAACCCTTTCCCATTCACTCCCACTGTCCACAATCCCAATGGACCCAAACCCCTTCCCATTCACTCCCCCTGTCCACAATCCCAATGGACCCAAACCCCTTCCCATTCACTCCCACTGTCCACAATCCCAATGGACCCAAACCCTTCCCATTCACTCCCACTGTCCACAATCCCAATGGACCCAAACCCCTTCCCATTCACTCCCACTGTCCACAATCCCAATGGACCCAAACCCTTCCCATTCACTCCCACTGTCCACAATCCCAATGGACCCAAACCCTTCCCATTCACTCCCACTGTCCACAATCCCAATGGACCCAAACCCTTCCCATTCACTCCCACTGTCCACAATCCCAATGGACCCAAACCCTTCCCATTCACTCCCACTGTCCACAATCCCAATGGACCCAAACCCTTCCCATTCACTCCCACTGTCCACAATCCCAATGGACCCAAACCCTTCCCATTCACTCCCACTGTCCACAATCCCAATGGACCCAAACCCCTTCCCATTCACTCCCACTGTCCACAATCCCAATGGACCCAAACCCTTCCCATTCACTCCCACTGTCCACAATCCCAATGGACCCAAACCCTTCCCATTCACTCCCACTGTCCACAATCCCAATGGACCCAAACCCTTCCCATTCACTCCCACTGTCCACAATCCCAATGGACCCAAACCCTTCCCATTCACTCCCACTGTCCACAATCCCAATGGACCCAAACCCCTTCCCATTCACTCCCACTGTCCACAATCCCAATGGACCCAAACCCTTCCCATTCACTCCCACTGTCCACAATCCCAATGGACCCAAACCCCTTCCCATTCACTCCCACTGTCCACAATCCCAATGGACCCAAACCCCTTCCCATTCACTCCCACTGTCCACAATCCCAATGGACCCAAACCCCTTCCCATTCACTCCCACTGTCCACAATCCCAATGGACCCAAACCCCTTCCCATTCACTCCCACTGTCCACAATCCCAATGGACCCAAACCCCTTCCCATTCACTCCCACTGTCCACAATCCCAATGGACCCAAACCCTTCCCATTCACTCCCACTGTCCACAATCCCAATGGACCCAAACCCTTCCCATTCACTCCCACTGTCCACAATCCCAATGGACCCAAACCCTTCCCATTCACTCCCACTGTCCACAATCCCAATGGACCCAAACCCTTCCCATTCACTCCCACTGTCCACAATCCCAATGGACCCAAACCCTTCCCATTCACTCCCACTGTCCACAATCCCAATGGACCCAAACCCCTTCCCATTCACTCCCACTGTCCACAATCCCAATGGACCCAAACCCCTTCCCATTCACTCCCACTGTCCACAATCCCAATGGACCCAAACCCCTTCCCATTCACTCCCACTGTCCACAATCCCAATGGACCCAAACCCCTTCCCATTCACTCCCACTGTCCACAATCCCAATGGACCCAAACCCCTTCCCATTCACTCCCACTGTCCACAATCCCAATGGACCCAAACCCCTTCCCATTCACTCCCACTGTCCACAATCCCAATGGACCCAAACCCCTTCCCATTCACTCCCACTGTCCACAATCCCAATGGACCCAAACCCCTTCCCATTCACTCCCACTGTCCACAATCCCAATGGACCCAAACCCCTTCCCATTCACTCCCACTGTCCACAATCCCAATGGACCCAAACCCCTTCCCATTCACTCCCACTGTCCACAATCCCAATGGACCCAAACCCTTCCCATTCACTCCCACTGTCCACAATCCCAATGGACCCAAACCCTTCCCATTCACTCCCACTGTCCACAATCCCAATGGACCCAAACCCCTTCCCATTCACTCCCACTGTCCACAATCCCAATGGACCCAAACCCCTTCCCATTCACTCCCACTGTCCACAATCCCAATGGACCCAAACCCCTTCCCATTCACTCCCACTGTCCACAATCCCAATGGACCCAAACCCCTTCCCATTCACTCCCACTGTCCACAATCCCAATGGACCCAAACCCTTCCCATTCACTCCCACTGTCCACAATCCCAATGGACCCAAACCCTTCCCATTCACTCCCACTGTCCACAATCCCAATGGACCCAAACCCTTCCCATTCACTCCCACTGTCCACAATCCCAATGGACCCAAACCCTTCCCATTCACTCCCACTGTCCACAATCCCAATGGACCCAAACCCTTCCCATTCACTCCCACTGTCCACAATCCCAATGGACCCAAACCCCTTCCCATTCACTCCCACTGTCCACAATCCCAATGGACCCAAACCCTTCCCATTCACTCCCACTGTCCACAATCCCAATGGACCCAAACCCCTTCCCATTCACTCCCACTGTCCACAATCCCAATGGACCCAAACCCCTTCCCATTCACTCCCACTGTCCACAATCCCAATGGACCCAAACCCTTCCCATTCACTCCCACTGTCCACAATCCCAATGGACCCAAACCCCTTCCCATTCACTCCCACTGTCCACAATCCCAATGGACCCAAACCCCTTCCCATTCACTCCCACTGTCCACAATCCCAATGGACCCAAACCCTTCCCATTCACTCCCACTGTCCACAATCCCAATGGACCCAAACCCTTCCCATTCACTCCCACTGTCCACAATCCCAATGGACCCAAACCCCTTCCCATTCACTCCCACTGTCCACAATCCCAATGGACCCAAACCCTTCCCATTCACTCCCACTGTCCACAATCCCAATGGACCCAAACCCTTCCCATTCACTCCCACTGTCCACAATCCCAATGGACCCAAACCCTTCCCATTCACTCCCACTGTCCACAATCCCAATGGACCCAAACCCCTTCCCATTCACTCCCACTGTCCACAATCCCAATGGACCCAAACCCTTCCCATTCACTCCCACTGTCCACAATCCCAATGGACCCAAACCCCTTCCCATTCACTCCCACTGTCCACAATCCCAATGGACCCAAACCCTTCCCATTCACTCCCACTGTCCACAATCCCAATGGACCCAAACCCTTCCCATTCACTCCCACTGTCCACAATCCCAATGGACCCAAACCCTTCCCATTCACTCCCACTGTCCACAATCCCAATGGACCCAAACCCTTCCCATTCACTCCCACTGTCCACAATCCCAATGGACCCAAACCCTTCCCATTCACTCCCACTGTCCACAATCCCAATGGACCCAAACCCTTCCCATTCACTCCCACTGTCCACAATCCCAATGGACCCAAACCCCTTCCCATTCACTCCCACTGTCCACAATCCCAATGGACCCAAACCCCTTCCCATTCACTCCCACTGTCCACAATCCCAATGGACCCAAACCCCTTCCCATTCACTCCCACTGTCCACAATCCCAATGGACCCAAACCCTTCCCATTCACTCCCACTGTCCACAATCCCAATGGACCCAAACCCTTCCCATTCACTCCCACTGTCCACAATCCCAATGGACCCAAACCCCTTCCCATTCACTCCCACTGTCCACAATCCCAATGGACCCAAACCCTTTCCCATTCACTCCCACTGTCCACAATCCCAATGGACCCAAACCCTTCCCATTCACTCCCACTGTCCACAATCCCAATGGACCCAAACCCCTTCCCATTCACTCCCACTGTCCACAATCCCAATGGACCCAAACCCTTCCCATTCACTCCCACTGTCCACAATCCCAATGGACCCAAACCCCTTCCCATTCACTCCCACTGTCCACAATCCCAATGGACCCAAACCCCTTCCCATTCACTCCCACTGTCCACAATCCCAATGGACCCAAACCCCTTCCCATTCACTCCCACTGTCCACAATCCCAATGGACCCAAACCCCTTCCCATTCACTCCCACTGTCCACAATCCCAATGGACCCAAACCCTTCCCATTCACTCCCACTGTCCACAATCCCAATGGACCCAAACCCCTTCCCATTCACTCCCACTGTCCACAATCCCAATGGACCCAAACCCTTCCCATTCACTCCCACTGTCCACAATCCCAATGGACCCAAACCCCTTCCCATTCACTCCCACTGTCCACAATCCCAATGGACCCAAACCCTTCCCATTCACTCCCACTGTCCACAATCCCAATGGACCCAAACCCTTCCCATTCACTCCCACTGTCCACAATCCCAATGGACCCAAACCCCTTCCCATTCACTCCCACTGTCCACAATCCCAATGGACCCAAACCCCTTCCCATTCACTCCCACTGTCCACAATCCCAATGGACCCAAACCCCTTCCCATTCACTCCCACTGTCCACAATCCCAATGGACCCAAACCCCTTCCCATTCACTCCCACTGTCCACAATCCCAATGGACCCAAACCCTTCCCATTCACTCCCACTGTCCACAATCCCAATGGACCCAAACCCCTTCCCATTCACTCCCACTGTCCACAATCCCAATGGACCCAAACCCTTCCCATTCACTCCCACTGTCCACAATCCCAATGGACCCAAACCCTTCCCATTCACTCCCACTGTCCACAATCCCAATGGACCCAAACCCTTCCCATTCACTCCCACTGTCCACAATCCCAATGGACCCAAACCCTTCCCATTCACTCCCACTGTCCACAATCCCAATGGACCCAAACCCTTCCCATTCACTCCCACTGTCCACAATCCCAATGGACCCAAACCCCTTCCCATTCACTCCCACTGTCCACAATCCCAATGGACCCAAACCCCTTCCCATTCACTCCCACTGTCCACAATCCCAATGGACCCAAACCCTTCCCATTCACTCCCACTGTCCACAATCCCAATGGACCCAAACCCCTTCCCATTCACTCCCACTGTCCACAATCCCAATGGACCCAAACCCCTTCCCATTCACTCCCACTGTCCACAATCCCAATGGACCCAAACCCCTTCCCATTCACTCCCACTGTCCACAATCCCAATGGACCCAAACCCTTCCCATTCACTCCCACTGTCCACAATCCCAATGGACCCAAACCCCTTCCCATTCACTCCCACTGTCCACAATCCCAATGGACCCAAACCCCTTCCCATTCACTCCCACTGTCCACAATCCCAATGGACCCAAACCCCTTCCCATTCACTCCCACTGTCCACAATCCCAATGGACCCAAACCCCTTCCCATTCACTCCCACTGTCCACAATCCCAATGGACCCAAACCCTTCCCATTCACTCCCACTGTCCACAATCCCAATGGACCCAAACCCCTTCCCATTCACTCCCACTGTCCACAATCCCAATGGACCCAAACCCTTCCCATTCACTCCCACTGTCCACAATCCCAATGGACCCAAACCCCTTCCCATTCACTCCCACTGTCCACAATCCCAATGGACCCAAACCCTTCCCATTCACTCCCACTGTCCACAATCCCAATGGACCCAAACCCCTTCCCATTCACTCCCACTGTCCACAATCCCAATGGACCCAAACCCCTTCCCATTCACTCCCACTGTCCACAATCCCAATGGACCCAAACCCTTCCCATTCACTCCCACTGTCCACAATCCCAATGGACCCAAACCCCTTCCCATTCACTCCCACTGTCCACAATCCCAATGGACCCAAACCCTTCCCATTCACTCCCACTGTCCACAATCCCAATGGACCCAAACCCCTTCCCATTCACTCCCACTGTCCACAATCCCAATGGACCCAAACCCTTCCCATTCACTCCCACTGTCCACAATCCCAATGGACCCAAACCCTTCCCATTCACTCCCACTGTCCACAATCCCAATGGACCCAAACCCTTCCCATTCACTCCCACTGTCCACAATCCCAATGGACCCAAACCCTTCCCATTCACTCCCACTGTCCACAATCCCAATGGACCCAAACCCTTCCCATTCACTCCCACTGTCCACAATCCCAATGGACCCAAACCCCTTCCCATTCACTCCCACTGTCCACAATCCCAATGGACCCAAACCCTTCCCATTCACTCCCACTGTCCACAATCCCAATGGACCCAAACCCCTTCCCATTCACTCCCACTGTCCACAATCCCAATGGACCCAAACCCTTCCCATTCACTCCCACTGTCCACAATCCCAATGGACCCAAACCCTTCCCATTCACTCCCACTGTCCACAATCCCAATGGACCCAAACCCTTCCCATTCACTCCCACTGTCCACAATCCCAATGGACCCAAACCCTTCCCATTCACTCCCACTGTCCACAATCCCAATGGACCCAAACCCTTCCCATTCACTCCCACTGTCCACAATCCCAATGGACCCAAACCCTTCCCATTCACTCCCACTGTCCACAATCCCAATGGACCCAAACCCCTTCCCATTCACTCCCACTGTCCACAATCCCAATGGACCCAAACCCTTCCCATTCACTCCCACTGTCCACAATCCCAATGGACCCAAACCCCTTCCCATTCACTCCCACTGTCCACAATCCCAATGGACCCAAACCCCTTCCCATTCACTCCCACTGTCCACAATCCCAATGGACCCAAACCCTTCCCATTCACTCCCACTGTCCACAATCCCAATGGACCCAAACCCCTTCCCATTCACTCCCACTGTCCACAATCCCAATGGACCCAAACCCCTTCCCATTCACTCCCACTGTCCACAATCCCAATGGACCCAAACCCTTCCCATTCACTCCCACTGTCCACAATCCCAATGGACCCAAACCCCTTCCCATTCACTCCCACTGTCCACAATCCCAATGGACCCAAACCCCTTCCCATTCACTCCCACTGTCCACAATCCCAATGGACCCAAACCCCTTCCCATTCACTCCCACTGTCCACAATCCCAATGGACCCAAACCCCTTCCCATTCACTCCCACTGTCCACAATCCCAATGGACCCAAACCCCTTCCCATTCACTCCCACTGTCCACAATCCCAATGGACCCAAACCCTTCCCATTCACTCCCACTGTCCACAATCCCAATGGACCCAAACCCTTCCCATTCACTCCCACTGTCCACAATCCCAATGGACCCAAACCCCTTCCCATTCACTCCCACTGTCCACAATCCCAATGGACCCAAACCCTTCCCATTCACTCCCACTGTCCACAATCCCAATGGACCCAAACCCCTTCCCATTCACTCCCACTGTCCACAATCCCAATGGACCCAAACCCTTCCCATTCACTCCCACTGTCCACAATCCCAATGGACCCAAACCCTTCCCATTCACTCCCACTGTCCACAATCCCAATGGACCCAAACCCCTTCCCATTCACTCCCACTGTCCACAATCCCAATGGACCCAAACCCTTCCCATTCACTCCCACTGTCCACAATCCCAATGGACCCAAACCCCTTCCCATTCACTCCCACTGTCCACAATCCCAATGGACCCAAACCCTTCCCATTCACTCCCACTGTCCACAATCCCAATGGACCCAAACCCCTTCCCATTCACTCCCACTGTCCACAATCCCAATGGACCCAAACCCTTCCCATTCACTCCCACTGTCCACAATCCCAATGGACCCAAACCCTTCCCATTCACTCCCACTGTCCACAATCCCAATGGACCCAAACCCCTTCCCATTCACTCCCACTGTCCACAATCCCAATGGACCCAAACCCCTTCCCATTCACTCCCACTGTCCACAATCCCAATGGACCCAAACCCCTTCCCATTCACTCCCACTGTCCACAATCCCAATGGACCCAAACCCCTTCCCATTCACTCCCACTGTCCACAATCCCAATGGACCCAAACCCCTTCCCATTCACTCCCACTGTCCACAATCCCAATGGACCCAAACCCCTTCCCATTCACTCCCACTGTCCACAATCCCAATGGACCCAAACCCTTCCCATTCACTCCCACTGTCCACAATCCCAATGGACCCAAACCCCTTCCCATTCACTCCCACTGTCCACAATCCCAATGGACCCAAACCCTTCCCATTCACTCCCACTGTCCACAATCCCAATGGACCCAAACCCCTTCCCATTCACTCCCACTGTCCACAATCCCAATGGACCCAAACCCCTTCCCATTCACTCCCACTGTCCACAATCCCAATGGACCCAAACCCCTTCCCATTCACTCCCACTGTCCACAATCCCAATGGACCCAAACCCCTTCCCATTCACTCCCACTGTCCACAATCCCAATGGACCCAAACCCCTTCCCATTCACTCCCACTGTCCACAATCCCAATGGACCCAAACCCCTTCCCATTCACTCCCACTGTCCACAATCCCAATGGACCCAAACCCTTCCCATTCACTCCCACTGTCCACAATCCCAATGGACCCAAACCCCTTCCCATTCACTCCCACTGTCCACAATCCCAATGGACCCAAACCCTTCCCATTCACTCCCACTGTCCACAATCCCAATGGACCCAAACCCTTCCCATTCACTCCCACTGTCCACAATCCCAATGGACCCAAACCCTTCCCATTCACTCCCACTGTCCACAATCCCAATGGACCCAAACCCCTTCCCATTCACTCCCACTGTCCACAATCCCAATGGACCCAAACCCCTTCCCATTCACTCCCACTGTCCACAATCCCAATGGACCCAAACCCTTCCCATTCACTCCCACTGTCCACAATCCCAATGGACCCAAACCCTTCCCATTCACTCCCACTGTCCACAATCCCAATGGACCCAAACCCTTCCCATTCACTCCCACTGTCCACAATCCCAATGGACCCAAACCCTTCCCATTCACTCCCACTGTCCACAATCCCAATGGACCCAAACCCTTCCCATTCACTCCCACTGTCCACAATCCCAATGGACCCAAACCCCTTCCCATTCACTCCCACTGTCCACAATCCCAATGGACCCAAACCCCTTCCCATTCACTCCCACTGTCCACAATCCCAATGGACCCAAACCCTTCCCATTCACTCCCACTGTCCACAATCCCAATGGACCCAAACCCTTCCCATTCACTCCCACTGTCCACAATCCCAATGGACCCAAACCCTTCCCATTCACTCCCACTGTCCACAATCCCAATGGACCCAAACCCTTCCCATTCACTCCCACTGTCCACAATCCCAATGGACCCAAACCCCTTCCCATTCACTCCCACTGTCCACAATCCCAATGGACCCAAACCCTTCCCATTCACTCCCACTGTCCACAATCCCAATGGACCCAAACCCCTTCCCATTCACTCCCACTGTCCACAATCCCAATGGACCCAAACCCCTTCCCATTCACTCCCACTGTCCACAATCCCAATGGACCCAAACCCTTCCCATTCACTCCCACTGTCCACAATCCCAATGGACCCAAACCCCTTCCCATTCACTCCCACTGTCCACAATCCCAATGGACCCAAACCCTTCCCATTCACTCCCACTGTCCACAATCCCAATGGACCCAAACCCTTCCCATTCACTCCCACTGTCCACAATCCCAATGGACCCAAACCCTTCCCATTCACTCCCACTGTCCACAATCCCAATGGACCCAAACCCTTCCCATTCACTCCCACTGTCCACAATCCCAATGGACCCAAACCCTTCCCATTCACTCCCACTGTCCACAATCCCAATGGACCCAAACCCCTTCCCATTCACTCCCACTGTCCACAATCCCAATGGACCCAAACCCCTTCCCATTCACTCCCACTGTCCACAATCCCAATGGACCCAAACCCCTTCCCATTCACTCCCACTGTCCACAATCCCAATGGACCCAAACCCTTCCCATTCACTCCCACTGTCCACAATCCCAATGGACCCAAACCCCTTCCCATTCACTCCCACTGTCCACAATCCCAATGGACCCAAACCCCTTCCCATTCACTCCCACTGTCCACAATCCCAATGGACCCAAACCCCTTCCCATTCACTCCCACTGTCCACAATCCCAATGGACCCAAACCCTTCCCATTCACTCCCACTGTCCACAATCCCAATGGACCCAAACCCTTCCCATTCACTCCCACTGTCCACAATCCCAATGGACCCAAACCCCTTCCCATTCACTCCCACTGTCCACAATCCCAATGGACCCAAACCCCTTCCCATTCACTCCCACTGTCCACAATCCCAATGGACCCAAACCCTTCCCATTCACTCCCACTGTCCACAATCCCAATGGACCCAAACCCCTTCCCATTCACTCCCACTGTCCACAATCCCAATGGACCCAAACCCCTTCCCATTCACTCCCACTGTCCACAATCCCAATGGACCCAAACCCCTTCCCATTCACTCCCACTGTCCACAATCCCAATGGACCCAAACCCCTTCCCATTCACTCCCACTGTCCACAATCCCAATGGACCCAAACCCCTTCCCATTCACTCCCACTGTCCACAATCCCAATGGACCCAAACCCTTCCCATTCACTCCCACTGTCCACAATCCCAATGGACCCAAACCCCTTCCCATTCACTCCCACTGTCCACAATCCCAATGGACCCAAACCCTTCCCATTCACTCCCACTGTCCACAATCCCAATGGACCCAAACCCCTTCCCATTCACTCCCACTGTCCACAATCCCAATGGACCCAAACCCCTTCCCATTCACTCCCACTGTCCACAATCCCAATGGACCCAAACCCCTTCCCATTCACTCCCACTGTCCACAATCCCAATGGACCCAAACCCTTCCCATTCACTCCCACTGTCCACAATCCCAATGGACCCAAACCCCTTCCCATTCACTCCCACTGTCCACAATCCCAATGGACCCAAACCCTTCCCATTCACTCCCACTGTCCACAATCCCAATGGACCCAAACCCTTCCCATTCACTCCCACTGTCCACAATCCCAATGGACCCAAACCCTTCCCATTCACTCCCACTGTCCACAATCCCAATGGACCCAAACCCTTCCCATTCACTCCCACTGTCCACAATCCCAATGGACCCAAACCCTTCCCATTCACTCCCACTGTCCACAATCCCAATGGACCCAAACCCCTTCCCATTCACTCCCACTGTCCACAATCCCAATGGACCCAAACCCCTTCCCATTCACTCCCACTGTCCACAATCCCAATGGACCCAAACCCTTCCCATTCACTCCCACTGTCCACAATCCCAATGGACCCAAACCCTTCCCATTCACTCCCACTGTCCACAATCCCAATGGACCCAAACCCTTCCCATTCACTCCCACTGTCCACAATCCCAATGGACCCAAACCTTCCCATTCACTCCCACTGTCCACAATCCCAATGGACCCAAACCCTTCCCATTCACTCCCACTGTCCACAATCCCAATGGACCCAAACCCTTCCCATTCACTCCCACTGTCCACAATCCCAATGGACCCAAACCCTTCCCATTCACTCCCACTGTCCACAATCCCAATGGACCCAAACCCTTCCCATTCACTCCCACTGTCCACAATCCCAATGGACCCAAACCCCTTCCCATTCACTCCCACTGTCCACAATCCCAATGGACCCAAACCCTTCCCATTCACTCCCACTGTCCACAATCCCAATGGACCCAAACCCTTCCCATTCACTCCCACTGTCCACAATCCCAATGGACCCAAACCCCTTCCCATTCACTCCCACTGTCCACAATCCCAATGGACCCAAACCCTTCCCATTCACTCCCACTGTCCACAATCCCAATGGACCCAAACCCCTTCCCATTCACTCCCACTGTCCACAATCCCAATGGACCCAAACCCTTTCCCATTCACTCCCACTGTCCACAATCCCAATGGACCCAAACCCCTTCCCATTCACTCCCACTGTCCACAATCCCAATGGACCCAAACCCCTTCCCATTCACTCCCACTGTCCACAATCCCAATGGACCCAAACCCCTTCCCATTCACTCCCACTGTCCACAATCCCAATGGACCCAAACCCCTTCCCATTCACTCCCACTGTCCACAATCCCAATGGACCCAAACCCTTCCCATTCACTCCCACTGTCCACAATCCCAATGGACCCAAACCCCTTCCCATTCACTCCCACTGTCCACAATCCCAATGGACCCAAACCCCTTCCCATTCACTCCCACTGTCCACAATCCCAATGGACCCAAACCCTTCCCATTCACTCCCACTGTCCACAATCCCAATGGACCCAAACCCCTTCCCATTCACTCCCACTGTCCACAATCCCAATGGACCCAAACCCCTTCCCATTCACTCCCACTGTCCACAATCCCAATGGACCCAAACCCCTTCCCATTCACTCCCACTGTCCACAATCCCAATGGACCCAAACCCTTCCCATTCACTCCCACTGTCCACAATCCCAATGGACCCAAACCCCTTCCCATTCACTCCCACTGTCCACAATCCCAATGGACCCAAACCCCTTCCCATTCACTCCCACTGTCCACAATCCCAATGGACCCAAACCCCTTCCCATTCACTCCCACTGTCCACAATCCCAATGGACCCAAACCCTTCCCATTCACTCCCACTGTCCACAATCCCAATGGACCCAAACCCTTCCCATTCACTCCCACTGTCCACAATCCCAATGGACCCAAACCCTTCCCATTCACTCCCACTGTCCACAATCCCAATGGACCCAAACCCCTTCCCATTCACTCCCACTGTCCACAATCCCAATGGACCCAAACCCTTCCCATTCACTCCCACTGTCCACAATCCCAATGGACCCAAACCCCTTCCCATTCACTCCCACTGTCCACAATCCCAATGGACCCAAACCCCTTCCCATTCACTCCCACTGTCCACAATCCCAATGGACCCAAACCCCTTCCCATTCACTCCCACTGTCCACAATCCCAATGGACCCAAACCCCTTCCCATTCACTCCCACTGTCCACAATCCCAATGGACCCAAACCCCTTCCCATTCACTCCCACTGTCCACAATCCCAATGGACCCAAACCCTTCCCATTCACTCCCACTGTCCACAATCCCAATGGACCCAAACCCCTTCCCATTCACTCCCACTGTCCACAATCCCAATGGACCCAAACCCCTTCCCATTCACTCCCACTGTCCACAATCCCAATGGACCCAAACCCTTCCCATTCACTCCCACTGTCCACAATCCCAATGGACCCAAACCCTTCCCATTCACTCCCACTGTCCACAATCCCAATGGACCCAAACCCCTTCCCATTCACTCCCACTGTCCACAATCCCAATGGACCCAAACCCTTCCCATTCACTCCCACTGTCCACAATCCCAATGGACCCAAACCCTTCCCATTCACTCCCACTGTCCACAATCCCAATGGACCCAAACCCTTCCCATTCACTCCCACTGTCCACAATCCCAATGGACCCAAACCCCTTCCCATTCACTCCCACTGTCCACAATCCCAATGGACCCAAACCCTTCCCATTCACTCCCACTGTCCACAATCCCAATGGACCCAAACCCTTCCCATTCACTCCCACTGTCCACAATCCCAATGGACCCAAACCCCTTCCCATTCACTCCCACTGTCCACAATCCCAATGGACCCAAACCCTTCCCATTCACTCCCACTGTCCACAATCCCAATGGACCCAAACCCCTTCCCATTCACTCCCACTGTCCACAATCCCAATGGACCCAAACCCTTCCCATTCACTCCCACTGTCCACAATCCCAATGGACCCAAACCCCTTCCCATTCACTCCCACTGTCCACAATCCCAATGGACCCAAACCCTTCCCATTCACTCCCACTGTCCACAATCCCAATGGACCCAAACCCCTTCCCATTCACTCCCACTGTCCACAATCCCAATGGACCCAAACCCCTTCCCATTCACTCCCACTGTCCACAATCCCAATGGACCCAAACCCCTTCCCATTCACTCCCACTGTCCACAATCCCAATGGACCCAAACCCCTTCCCATTCACTCCCACTGTCCACAATCCCAATGGACCCAAACCCTTCCCATTCACTCCCACTGTCCACAATCCCAATGGACCCAAACCCCTTCCCATTCACTCCCACTGTCCACAATCCCAATGGACCCAAACCCCTTCCCATTCACTCCCACTGTCCACAATCCCAATGGACCCAAACCCTTCCCATTCACTCCCACTGTCCACAATCCCAATGGACCCAAACCCCTTCCCATTCACTCCCACTGTCCACAATCCCAATGGACCCAAACCCTTCCCATTCACTCCCACTGTCCACAATCCCAATGGACCCAAACCCCTTCCCATTCACTCCCACTGTCCACAATCCCAATGGACCCAAACCCTTCCCATTCACTCCCACTGTCCACAATCCCAATGGACCCAAACCCCTTCCCATTCACTCCCACTGTCCACAATCCCAATGGACCCAAACCCTTCCCATTCACTCCCACTGTCCACAATCCCAATGGACCCAAACCCTTCCCATTCACTCCCACTGTCCACAATCCCAATGGACCCAAACCCCTTCCCATTCACTCCCACTGTCCACAATCCCAATGGACCCAAACCCCTTCCCATTCACTCCCACTGTCCACAATCCCAATGGACCCAAACCCTTCCCATTCACTCCCACTGTCCACAATCCCAATGGACCCAAACCCCTTCCCATTCACTCCCACTGTCCACAATCCCAATGGACCCAAACCCCTTCCCATTCACTCCCACTGTCCACAATCCCAATGGACCCAAACCCCTTCCCATTCACTCCCACTGTCCACAATCCCAATGGACCCAAACCCTTCCCATTCACTCCCACTGTCCACAATCCCAATGGACCCAAACCCTTCCCATTCACTCCCACTGTCCACAATCCCAATGGACCCAAACCCTTCCCATTCACTCCCACTGTCCACAATCCCAATGGACCCAAACCCCTTCCCATTCACTCCCACTGTCCACAATCCCAATGGACCCAAACCCCTTCCCATTCACTCCCACTGTCCACAATCCCAATGGACCCAAACCCCTTCCCATTCACTCCCACTGTCCACAATCCCAATGGACCCAAACCCCTTCCCATTCACTCCCACTGTCCACAATCCCAATGGACCCAAACCCTTCCCATTCACTCCCACTGTCCACAATCCCAATGGACCCAAACCCTTCCCATTCACTCCCACTGTCCACAATCCCAATGGACCCAAACCCTTCCCATTCACTCCCACTGTCCACAATCCCAATGGACCCAAACCCCTTCCCATTCACTCCCACTGTCCACAATCCCAATGGACCCAAACCCCTTCCCATTCACTCCCACTGTCCACAATCCCAATGGACCCAAACCCTTCCCATTCACTCCCACTGTCCACAATCCCAATGGACCCAAACCCCTTCCCATTCACTCCCACTGTCCACAATCCCAATGGACCCAAACCCCTTCCCATTCACTCCCACTGTCCACAATCCCAATGGACCCAAACCCTTCCCATTCACTCCCACTGTCCACAATCCCAATGGACCCAAACCCTTCCCATTCACTCCCACTGTCCACAATCCCAATGGACCCAAACCCTTCCCATTCACTCCCACTGTCCACAATCCCAATGGACCCAAACCCCTTCCCATTCACTCCCACTGTCCACAATCCCAATGGACCCAAACCCCTTCCCATTCACTCCCACTGTCCACAATCCCAATGGACCCAAACCCCTTCCCATTCACTCCCACTGTCCACAATCCCAATGGACCCAAACCCTTCCCATTCACTCCCACTGTCCACAATCCCAATGGACCCAAACCCTTTCCATTCACTCCCACTGTCCACAACCCCAATGGACCCAAACCCTTCCCATTCACTCCCACTGTCCACAATCCCAATGGACCCAAACCCCTTCCCATTCACTCCCACTGTCCACAATCCCAATGGACCCAAACCCCTTCCCATTCACTCCCACTGTCCACAATCCCAATGGACCCAAACCCTTCCCATTCACTCCCACTGTCCACAATCCCAATGGACCCAAACCCCTTCCCATTCACTCCCACTGTCCACAATCCCAATGGACCCAAACCCCTTCCCATTCACTCCCACTGTCCACAATCCCAATGGACCCAAACCCTTCCCATTCACTCCCACTGTCCACAATCCCAATGGACCCAAACCCTTCCCATTCACTCCCACTGTCCACAATCCCAATGGACCCAAACCCCTTCCCATTCACTCCCACTGTCCACAATCCCAATGGACCCAAACCCTTTCCCATTCACTCCCACTGTCCACAATCCCAATGGACCCAAACCCTTCCCATTCACTCCCACTGTCCACAATCCCAATGGACCCAAACCCCTTCCCATTCACTCCCACTGTCCACAATCCCAATGGACCCAAACCCTTCCCATTCACTCCCACTGTCCACAATCCCAATGGACCCAAACCCTTCCCATTCACTCCCACTGTCCACAATCCCAATGGACCCAAACCCTTCCCATTCACTCCCACTGTCCACAATCCCAATGGACCCAAACCCCTTCCCATTCACTCCCACTGTCCACAATCCCAATGGACCCAAACCCCTTCCCATTCACTCCCACTGTCCACAATCCCAATGGACCCAAACCCCTTCCCATTCACTCCCACTGTCCACAATCCCAATGGACCCAAACCCCTTCCCATTCACTCCCACTGTCCACAATCCCAATGGACCCAAACCCCTTCCCATTCACTCCCACTGTCCACAATCCCAATGGACCCAAACCCCTTCCCATTCACTCCCACTGTCCACAATCCCAATGGACCCAAACCCTTCCCATTCACTCCCACTGTCCACAATCCCAATGGACCCAAACCCTTCCCATTCACTCCCACTGTCCACAATCCCAATGGACCCAAACCCTTCCCATTCACTCCCACTGTCCACAATCCCAATGGACCCAAACCCTTCCCATTCACTCCCACTGTCCACAATCCCAATGGACCCAAACCCCTTCCCATTCACTCCCACTGTCCACAATCCCAATGGACCCAAACCCTTCCCATTCACTCCCACTGTCCACAATCCCAATGGACCCAAACCCTTCCCATTCACTCCCACTGTCCACAATCCCAATGGACCCAAACCCTTCCCATTCACTCCCACTGTCCACAATCCCAATGGACCCAAACCCCTTCCCATTCACTCCCACTGTCCACAATCCCAATGGACCCAAACCCCTTCCCATTCACTCCCACTGTCCACAATCCCAATGGACCCAAACCCTTCCCATTCACTCCCACTGTCCACAATCCCAATGGACCCAAACCCTTCCCATTCACTCCCACTGTCCACAATCCCAATGGACCCAAACCCCTTCCCATTCACTCCCACTGTCCACAATCCCAATGGACCCAAACCCTTCCCATTCACTCCCACTGTCCACAATCCCAATGGACCCAAACCCCTTCCCATTCACTCCCACTGTCCACAATCCCAATGGACCCAAACCCCTTCCCATTCACTCCCACTGTCCACAATCCCAATGGACCCAAACCCTTCCCATTCACTCCCACTGTCCACAATCCCAATGGACCCAAACCCCTTCCCATTCACTCCCACTGTCCACAATCCCAATGGACCCAAACCCTTCCCATTCACTCCCACTGTCCACAATCCCAATGGACCCAAACCCCTTCCCATTCACTCCCACTGTCCACAATCCCAATGGACCCAAACCCCTTCCCATTCACTCCCACTGTCCACAATCCCAATGGACCCAAACCCTTCCCATTCACTCCCACTGTCCACAATCCCAATGGACCCAAACCCCTTCCCATTCACTCCCACTGTCCACAATCCCAATGGACCCAAACCCCTTCCCATTCACTCCCACTGTCCACAATCCCAATGGACCCAAACCCCTTCCCATTCACTCCCACTGTCCACAATCCCAATGGACCCAAACCCCTTCCCATTCACTCCCACTGTCCACAATCCCAATGGACCCAAACCCTTCCCATTCACTCCCACTGTCCACAATCCCAATGGACCCAAACCCCTTCCCATTCACTCCCACTGTCCACAATCCCAATGGACCCAAACCCCTTCCCATTCACTCCCACTGTCCACAATCCCAATGGACCCAAACCCCTTCCCATTCACTCCCACTGTCCACAATCCCAATGGACCCAAACCCTTCCCATTCACTCCCACTGTCCACAATCCCAATGGACCCAAACCCCTTCCCATTCACTCCCACTGTCCACAATCCCAATGGACCCAAACCCTTCCCATTCACTCCCACTGTCCACAATCCCAATGGACCCAAACCCTTCCCATTCACTCCCACTGTCCACAATCCCAATGGACCCAAACCCCTTCCCATTCACTCCCACTGTCCACAATCCCAATGGACCCAAACCCCTTCCCATTCACTCCCACTGTCCACAATCCCAATGGACCCAAACCCTTCCCATTCACTCCCACTGTCCACAATCCCAATGGACCCAAACCCTTCCCATTCACTCCCACTGTCCACAATCCCAATGGACCCAAACCCTTCCCATTCACTCCCACTGTCCACAATCCCAATGGACCCAAACCCTTCCCATTCACTCCCACTGTCCACAATCCCAATGGACCCAAACCCCTTCCCATTCACTCCCACTGTCCACAATCCCAATGGACCCAAACCCTTCCCATTCACTCCCACTGTCCACAATCCCAATGGACCCAAACCCCTTCCCATTCACTCCCACTGTCCACAATCCCAATGGACCCAAACCCTTCCCATTCACTCCCACTGTCCACAATCCCAATGGACCCAAACCCTTCCCATTCACTCCCACTGTCCACAATCCCAATGGACCCAAACCCTTCCCATTCACTCCCACTGTCCACAATCCCAATGGACCCAAACCCTTCCCATTCACTCCCACTGTCCACAATCCCAATGGACCCAAACCCCTTCCCATTCACTCCCACTGTCCACAATCCCAATGGACCCAAACCCCTTCCCATTCACTCCCACTGTCCACAATCCCAATGGACCCAAACCCCTTCCCATTCACTCCCACTGTCCACAATCCCAATGGACCCAAACCCTTCCCATTCACTCCCACTGTCCACAATCCCAATGGACCCAAACCCTTTCCCATTCACTCCCACTGTCCACAATCCCAATGGACCCAAACCCCTTCCCATTCACTCCCACTGTCCACAATCCCAATGGACCCAAACCCTTCCCATTCACTCCCACTGTCCACAATCCCAATGGACCCAAACCCTTCCCATTCACTCCCACTGTCCACAATCCCAATGGACCCAAACCCCTTCCCATTCACTCCCACTGTCCACAATCCCAATGGACCCAAACCCCTTCCCATTCACTCCCACTGTCCACAATCCCAATGGACCCAAACCCCTTCCCATTCACTCCCACTGTCCACAATCCCAATGGACCCAAACCCTTCCCATTCACTCCCACTGTCCACAATCCCAATGGACCCAAACCCTTCCCATTCACTCCCACTGTCCACAATCCCAATGGACCCAAACCCCTTCCCATTCACTCCCACTGTCCACAATCCCAATGGACCCAAACCCTTCCCATTCACTCCCACTGTCCACAATCCCAATGGACCCAAACCCCTTCCCATTCACTCCCACTGTCCACAATCCCAATGGACCCAAACCCCTTCCCATTCACTCCCACTGTCCACAATCCCAATGGACCCAAACCCCTTCCCATTCACTCCCACTGTCCACAATCCCAATGGACCCAAACCCTTCCCATTCACTCCCACTGTCCACAATCCCAATGGACCCAAACCCTTCCCATTCACTCCCACTGTCCACAATCCCAATGGACCCAAACCCCTTCCCATTCACTCCCACTGTCCACAATCCCAATGGACCCAAACCCCTTCCCATTCACTCCCACTGTCCACAATCCCAATGGACCCAAACCCTTCCCATTCACTCCCACTGTCCACAATCCCAATGGACCCAAACCCCTTCCCATTCACTCCCACTGTCCACAATCCCAATGGACCCAAACCCCTTCCCATTCACTCCCACTGTCCACAATCCCAATGGACCCAAACCCTTCCCATTCACTCCCACTGTCCACAATCCCAATGGACCCAAACCCTTCCCATTCACTCCCACTGTCCACAATCCCAATGGACCCAAACCCTTCCCATTCACTCCCACTGTCCACAATCCCAATGGACCCAAACCCCTTCCCATTCACTCCCACTGTCCACAATCCCAATGGACCCAAACCCTTCCCATTCACTCCCACTGTCCACAATCCCAATGGACCCAAACCCCTTCCCATTCACTCCCACTGTCCACAATCCCAATGGACCCAAACCCCTTCCCATTCACTCCCACTGTCCACAATCCCAATGGACCCAAACCCTTCCCATTCACTCCCACTGTCCACAATCCCAATGGACCCAAACCCCTTCCCATTCACTCCCACTGTCCACAATCCCAATGGACCCAAACCCCTTCCCATTCACTCCCACTGTCCACAATCCCAATGGACCCAAACCCTTCCCATTCACTCCCACTGTCCACAATCCCAATGGACCCAAACCCTTCCCATTCACTCCCACTGTCCACAATCCCAATGGACCCAAACCCCTTCCCATTCACTCCCACTGTCCACAATCCCAATGGACCCAAACCCCTTCCCATTCACTCCCACTGTCCACAATCCCAATGGACCCAAACCCTTCCCATTCACTCCCACTGTCCACAATCCCAATGGACCCAAACCCTTCCCATTCACTCCCACTGTCCACAATCCCAATGGACCCAAACCCCTTCCCATTCACTCCCACTGTCCACAATCCCAATGGACCCAAACCCCTTCCCATTCACTCCCACTGTCCACAATCCCAATGGACCCAAACCCCTTCCCATTCACTCCCACTGTCCACAATCCCAATGGACCCAAACCCTTCCCATTCACTCCCACTGTCCACAATCCCAATGGACCCAAACCCTTCCCATTCACTCCCACTGTCCACAATCCCAATGGACCCAAACCCTTCCCATTCACTCCCACTGTCCACAATCCCAATGGACCCAAACCCTTCCCATTCACTCCCACTGTCCACAATCCCAATGGACCCAAACCCCTTCCCATTCACTCCCACTGTCCACAATCCCAATGGACCCAAACCCCTTCCCATTCACTCCCACTGTCCACAATCCCAATGGACCCAAACCCCTTCCCATTCACTCCCACTGTCCACAATCCCAATGGACCCAAACCCCTTCCCATTCACTCCCACTGTACACAATCCCAATGGACCCAAACCCCTTCCCATTCACTCCCACTGTACACAATCCCAATGGACCCAAACCCCTTCCCATTCACTCCCACTGTACACAATCCCAATGGACCCAAACCCATTCCCATTCACTCCCACTGTACACAATCAGAATGGACCCAAACCCCTTCCCATTCACTCCCACTGTACACAATCCCAATGCAACCAAACCCCTTCCCGTTCACTCCCACTGTACACAATCCCAATGGACCCAAACCCCTTCCCATTCACTCCCACTGTACACAATCCCAATGGACCCAAACCCCTTCCCATTCACTCCCACTGTACACAATCCCAATGGACCCAAACCCCTTCCCATTCACTCCCACTGTACACAATCCCAATGGACCCAAACCCCTTCCCATTCACTCCCACTGTACACAATCCCAATGGACCCAAACCCCTTCCCATTCACTCCCACTGTACACAATCCCAATGGACCCAAACCCTTCCCATTCACTCCCACTGTCCACAATCCAATGGAACCAAACCACTTACAGTTAAATCCCACTGTACAAAATCTCAATGCACCCAACCCCCTTCCATTCACTCCCACTGTACACAATCCAAATGGAACAAAACCCTTCCAGTTCACTCCCACTGTACACAATCCAATGGACCCAAACCCCTTCCCATTCACTCCCACTGTACACAATCCCAATGGACCAAAACCCCTTCCCATTCACTCCCACTGTACACAATCCCAATGGACCCAAACCCCTTCCCATTCACTCCCACTGTACACAATCCCAATGGACCCAAACCAGTTTCCGTTCACTCCCACAGTGCACAATCCCAATGGACCAAAATCCCTTCCCATTCACTCCCACTGTACACAATCCCAATGGACCCAACCCCTTCCCATTCACTCCCACTGTACACAATCCCAATGGACCCAAAACCCTCCTGTTCACTCCCACTGTACACAATCCCAATGGACCCAAACCCCTTCCCATTCACTCCCACTGTACACAATCCCAATGGACCCAAACCCCTTCCCATTCACTCCCACTGTCCACAATCCCAATGGACCCAAACCCCTTCCCATTCACTCCCACTGTACACAATCCCAATGGACCCAAACCCTTCCCATTCACTCCCACTGTACACAATCCCAATGGACCCAAACCCCTTCCCATTCACTCCCACTGTACACAATCCCAATGGACCCAAACCCTTTCCCATTCACTCCCACTCTACACAATCCCAATGGACCCAAACCCCTTCCCATTCACTCCCACTGTACACAATCCCAATGGACCCAAACCCCTTCCCATTCACTCCCACTGTACACAATCCCAATGGACCCAAACCCCTTCCCATTCACTCCCACTGTACACAATCCCAATGGACCCAAACCCCTTCCCATTCACTCCCACTGTACACAATCCCAATGGACCCAAACCCCTTCCCATTCACTCCCACTGTACACAATCCCAATGGACCCAAACCCCTTCCCATTCACTCCCACTGTACACAATCCCAATGGACCCAAACCCCTTCCCATTCACTCCCACTGTACACAATCCCAATGGACCCAAACCCCTTCCCATTCACTCCCACTGTACACAATCCCAATGGACCCAAACCCCTTCCCATTCACTCCCACTGTACACAATCCCAATGGACCCAAACCCCTTCCCATTCACTCCCACTGTACACAATCCCAATGGACCCAAACCCCTTCCCATTCACTCCCACTGTACACAATCCCAATGGACCCAAACCCCTTCCCATTCACTCCCACTGTACACAATCCCAATGGACCCAAACCCCTTCCCATTCACTCCCACTGTACACAATCCCAATGGACCCAAACCCCTTCCCATTCACTCCCACTGTACACAATCCCAATGGACCCAAACCCCTTCCCATTCACTCCCACTGTACACAATCCCAATGGACCCAAACCCCTTCCCATTCACTCCCACTGTACACAATCCCAATGGACCCAAACCCTTCCCATTCACTCCCACTGTACACAATCCCAATGGACCCAAACCCCTTCCCATTCACTCCCACTGTACACAATCCCAATGGACCCAAACCCCTTCCCATTCACTCCCACTGTACACAATCCCAATGGACCCAAACCCTTCCCATTCACTCCCACTGTACACAATCCCAATGGACCCAAACCCTTCCCATTCACTCCCACTGTACACAATCCCAATGGACCCAAACCCCTTCCCATTCACTCCCACTGTACACAATCCCAATGGACCCAAACCCCTTCCCATTCACTCCCACTGTACACAATCCCAATGGACCCAAACCCCTTCCCATTCACTCCCACTGTACACAATCCCAATGGACCCAAACCCCTTCCCATTCACTCCCACTGTACACAATCCCAATGGACCCAAACCCCTTCCCATTCACTCCCACTGTACACAATCCCAATGGACCCAAACCCCTTCCCATTCACTCCCACTGTACACAATCCCAATGGACCCAAACCCCTTCCCATTCACTCCCACTGTACACAATCCCAATGGACCCAAACCCCTTCCCATTCACTCCCACTGTACACAATCCCAATGGACCCAAACCCCTTCCCATTCACTCCCACTGTACACAATCCCAATGGACCCAAACCCCTTCCCATTCACTCCCACTGTACACAATCCCAATGGACCCAAACCCTTCCCATTCACTCCCACTGTACACAATCCCAATGGACCCAAACCCCTTCCCATTCACTCCCACTGTACACAATCCCAATGGACCCAAACCCCTTCCCATTCACTCCCACTGTACACAATCCCAATGGACCAAACCCTTCCCATTCACTCCCACTGTACACAATCCCAATGGACCCAAACCCCTTCCCATTCACTCCCACTGTACACAATCCCAATGGACCCAAACCCCTTCCCATTCACTCCCACTGTACACAATCCCAATGGACCCAAACCCCTTCCCATTCACTCCCACTGTACACAATCCCAATGGACCCAAACCCCTTCCCATTCACTCCCACTGTACACAATCCCAATGGACCCAAACCCCTTCCCATTCACTCCCACTGTACACAATCCCAATGGACCCAAACCCCTTCCCATTCACTCCCACTGTACACAATCCCAATGGACCCAAACCCCTTCCCATTCACTCCCACTGTACACAATCCCAATGGACCCAAACCCCTTCCCATTCACTCCCACTGTACACAATCCCAATGGACCCAAACCCCTTCCCATTCACTCCCACTGTACACAATCCCAATGGACCCAAACCCCTTCCCATTCACTCCCACTGTACACAATCCCAATGGACCCAAACCCCTTCCCATTCACTCCCACTGTACACAATCCCAATGGACCCAAACCCCTTCCCATTCACTCCCACTGTACACAATCCCAATGGACCCAAACCCCTTCCCATTCACTCCCACTGTACACAATCCCAATGGACCCAAACCCCTTCCCATTCACTCCCACTGTACACAATCCCAATGGACCCAAACCCTTCCCTCTTCACTCCCACTGTACACAATCCCAATGGACCCAAACCCCTTCCTGTGCACTCCCACTGTACACAATCCCAATGGAGCCAAACCTCTTCCATTCACTCCCACTGTACACAATCCCAATGGACCCAAACCCCTTCCCATTCACTCCCACTGTACACAATCCCAATGGACCCAAAAACCTTCCCATTCACTCCCACTGTACACAATCCCAATGGACCCAAACCCCTTCCCATTCACTCCCACTGTACACAATCCCAATGGACCCAAACCCCTTCCTGTTCACTCCCACTGTACACAATCCCAATGGACCCAAACCCCTTCCCATTCACTCCCACTGTACACAATCCCAATGGACCCAAACCCCTCAACATTCACTCCCACTGTACACAATCCCAATGGACCCAAACCCCTTCCCATTCACTCCCACTGTACACAATCCCAATGGACCCAAACCCCTTCCCTTCACTCCCACTGTACACAATCCCAATGGACCCAAACCCCTTCCCATTCACTCCCACTGTACACAATCCCAATGGACCCAAACCCCTTCCCATTCACTCCCACTGTACACAATCCCAATGGACCCAAAACCCCTCCCGTTCACTCCCACTGTACACAATCCCAATGGACCAAAACCCGTACCCATTCATTCCCACTGTACACAATCCCAATGGATCCAAACCACTTTCCGTTCACTCCCACTGCTCACTATCCCAATGGACCCAAACCCCTTCCCATTCACTCCCACTGTACACAATATAATGGACACAAAGCCCTTCCTGCTCACTCCCACTGTAAAAAGTCCCAATGGACCGACACCCCTTCCCATTCTCTCCCACTGTACACAATCCCAATACCAAAAACCTTCCCATTCACTCCGACTGTGCACAATCCCAATGGAACCGAAATCCTTCCCGTTCACTCCCACTGTACACAATCCCAATGGAACCAAAACCCTTCCTGTTCACTCCCACTGTACACAATCCCAATGGACCCAAACCTCTTGCATTCAATCCCTCTGTACACAATCCCAATGGAACCAAACCCCTTCCCGTTTACTCGTACTATACACAATCCCAATGGACCCAAACACAGTTCCATTCACTCCCACTGTACACAATCCCAATGGACCCAACCCCCTTCCCATTCACTCCCACTGTACACAATCCCAATGGACCCAAACCCCTTCCCATTCACTCCCACTGTACACAGTCCCAATGGACCCAAACCCCTTCCCATTCAATCCCACTGGACACAAGCCCAATGGACCCAAACCCTTCCCATTCACCCCCACTGTCCACATCCGAATGGACCTAAACCCCTTCCATTCACTCCCACTACACAAATCCCAATGGACCCAAGCCCCTTCCTATTCACTCCCACTGTACACAATCCCAATGGACCCAAACCCTTCCCATTCACTCCCACTGTACACAATCCCAATGGATCCAAACCCCTTCCAGTTCACTCCCATTGTAAGCAATCCCAATGGACCCAAACCCCTTCCCATTCACTCCTACTGTACACAATCACAATGGAAGCAAACCCAATCCCATTCACTCCCACTGTACAAAATCCCAATGGACCCATACGCCTTCCCATTCACTCCCACTGTGCACAATCCCAATGGACCCAAACTCCTTCCCATTCACTCCCACTGTACACAATCCTAATGGAGACATACCCCTTCCCATTCACTCCCACTGTACACTATCCCAATTGACCCAAACCCCTTCGCATTCACTCCCACTGTACACAATCCCAATGGACCCAAACCCCTTCCCATTCTCTCCCACTGTACACAATCCCAATGGACCCAAACCCCTTCCCATTTACTCCCACTGTCCACAATCCCAATGGACCAAAACCCCTTCCCATTCATCCCACTGTCCACAATCCCAATGGAGCGAAACCCCTTCCCAGTCACTCCCAATGTACACAATCCCAATGGACCCAAAGCCCTTCCCGTTCACTCCCACTGTCCACAATCCCAATGGACCCAAACTCCCTTCCCATTCATTCCCACTGTACAAAATCCAATGGACCCACACCCCTTCCCAGTTCACTCCCACTGTCCACAATTCCAATGGACCCAAACCACTTCCCGTTCACTCCCACTTACACAAATCCCAATGGAATCAATCCCCTTCCCATTCACTCCCACTGTACACAATCCCAATGGACCCAAACCCTTCCCGTTCACTCCCACTGTACACAATCCCAATGCACCAAAACCCCTTCCAGTTCACTCGCATTGTACACAATCCCAATGGACCCAAACCCATTCCCATTCACTCCCACTGTACACAATCTCAATGGAACCAAACCCCTTCCCATTCACTCCCACTGTACACAATCCCAATGGACCCAACCCCCTTCGCATTCACTCCCACTGTACACAATCCCAATGGACCCAAACCCATTCCCATTCACTCCCACTGTACACAATCCCAATGGACCCAAACCCTTCCCATTCACTCCCACTGTACACAATCCCAATGGACCCAAACCCCTTCCCATTCACTCCCACTGTACACAATCCCAATGGACCCAAACCCCTTCCCATTCACTCCCACTGTACACAATCCCAATGGACCCAAACCCCTTCCCATTCACTCCCACTGTACACAATCCCAATGGACCCAAACCCCTTCCCGTTCACTTCCACTGTACACAATCCCAATGGAACCAAACACCCTTCCTGTGCACTCCCACTGTACACAATCACAATGGAGCCAAACCTCTTCCATTCACTCCCACTGTACACAATCCCAATGGACCCAAATCCCTTCCCATTCACTCCCACTGTACACAATCCCAATGGACCCAAACCCCTTCCCATTCACTCCCACTGTACACAATCCCAATGGACCAAACCCCTTCCCATTCACTCCCACTGTACACAATCCCAATGGATCCGAACCCCTTCCCATTCACTCCCACTGTACACAATCCCAATGGACCCAAACCCCTTACCTTTCACTCCCACTGTAAAGAATCCCAATGGACCCAAAACATTTTCCGTTCACTCCCACTGTACACAATCCAATGGACCCAAACCCCTTCCCGTTCACTCCAACTGTACACAATCCCAATGGACCCAAACCACTTCCCATTCACTCCCACTGTACACAATCCCAATGGACCCAAAATCTTCCCGTTAAATCCCACTGTACACAATCCCAATGGACCCAAACCCCTTCCCATTCACTCCCACTGTACACAATCCCAATGGACCCAAACCCATTCCCATTCACTCCCACTGTACACAATCCCAATGGACCCAAACCCCTTCCCATTCACTCCCACTGTACACAATCCCAATGGACCCAAACCCCTTCCCATTCACTCCCACTGTACACAATCCCAATTGAACCAAACGCCTTCCCATTCAATCCCACAGTACACAACCCAATGGACCCAAACCCCTTCCATTCACTCCCACTGTACACAATCCCAATGACCCAAACCCCTTCCCGTTCTCTCCCACTGTGCACAATCCCAATGGACCCAAACCCCTTCCCATTCACTCCCACTGTACACAATCCCAATGGACCCAAACCCCTTCCCATTCACTCCCACTGTACACAATCCCAATGGACCCAAACCCCTTCCCATTCACTCCCACTGTACACAATCCCAATGGACCCAAACCCCTTCCCATTCACTCCCACTGTACACAATCCCAATGGACCCAAACCCCTTCCCATTCACTCCCACTGTACACAATCCCAATGGACCCAAACCCCTTCCCATTCACTCCCACTGTACACAATCCCAATGGACCCAAACCCCTTCCCATTCACTCCCACTGTACACAATCCCAATGGACCCAAACCCCTTCCCATTCACTCCCACTGTAAACAATTCCAATGGACCAAACCCCTTCCATTCACTCCCACTGTACACAATCCCAATGGACCCAAACCCCTTCCCATTCACTCCCACTGTACACAATCCCAATGGACCCAAACCCTTCCCATTCACTCCCACTGTACACAATCCCAATGGATCCAAACCCCTTCCAGTTCACTCCCACTGTAAGCAATCCCAATGGACCCAAACCCCTTCCCATTCACTCCTACTGTACACAATCACAATGGAAGCAAACCCAATCCCATTCACTCCCACTGTACAAAATCCCAATGGACCCATACGCCTTCCCATTCACTCCCACTGTGCACAATCCCAATGGACCCAAACTCCTTCCCATTCACTCCCACTGTACACAATCCTAATGGAGACATACCCCTTCCCATTCACTCCCACTGTACACTATCCCAATTGACCCAAACCCCTTCGCATTCACTCCCACTGTACACAATCCCAATGGACCCAAACCCCTTCCCATTCTCTCCCACTGTACACAATCCCAATGGACCCAAACCCCTTCCCATTTACTCCCACTGTCCACAATCCCAATGGACCCAAACCCCTTCCCATTCACTCCCACTGTCCACAATCCCAATGGAGCGAAACCCCTTCCCAGTCACTCCCAATGTACACAATCCCAATGGACCCAAAGCCCTTCCCGTTCACTCCCACTGTCCACAATCCCAATGGACCCAAATTCCCTTCCCATTCATTCCCACTGTACAAAATCCAAATGGACCCACACCCCTTCCCGTTCACTCCCACTGTCCACAATTCCAATGGACCCAAACCACTTCCCGTTCACTCCCACTCCACAAAATCCCAATGGACCCAATCCCCTTCCCATTCACTCCCACTGTACACAATCCCAATGGACCCAAACCCTTCCCGTTCACTTCCACTGTAAACAATCCCAATGGACCCAAACCCCTTCCAGTTCACTCGCATTGTAAACAATCCCAATGGACCCAAACCCATTCCCATTCACTCCCACTGTACACAATCTCAATGGAACCATACCCCTTCCCATTCACTCCCACTGTACAAAATCCCAATGGATCCATACCCCTTCCCATTCACTCCCACTGTACACAATCCCAATGGACCCAAACCCCTTCCCATTCACTCCCACTGTACACAATCCCAATGGACCCAAACCCTTCCCGTTCAGTCCCACTGTACACAATCCCAATGGACCCAAACCCCTTTCCATTCAGCCCCACTGTACACAATCCCAATGGACCCAACCCCCTTCCCATTCACTCCCACTGTACACAATCCCAATGGACCCAAACCCCTTCCCATTCACTCCCACTGTACACAGTCCCAATGGACCCAAACCCCTTCCCATTCAATCCCACTGGACACAAGCCCAATGGACCCAAACCCTTTCCCATTCACCCCCACTGTCCACATCCGAATGGACCTAAACCCCTTTCCATTCACTCCCACACCACACAATCCCAATGGACCCAAACCCCTTCCCATTCACTCCCACTGTACACAATCCCAACGGACCCAACCCCCTTCGCATTCACTCCCACTGTACACAATCCGAATGGACCCAAACCCATTCCCATTCACTCCCACTGTACACAATCCCAATTCACCCAAACCCCTCCCATTCACTCCCACTGTACACAATCCCAATGGAGCCAAACCCTTCCCCATTCATTCCAACTCCACACAATCCCAATAGAGCCAAACACCTTCCCATTCACTCCTACTGTACACAATCTCAATGCTCCCAAACCCCTTCCCATTCTCTCCCACAGCACAAAATCCCAACGGGCCCAAACCGCTTTCCATTCAGCCCCACTGTACACAATCCCAATGGACCCAACGCCCTTCCCATTCACTCCCACTGTACACAATCCCAATGGACCCAAACCCCTTCCCATTCACTCCCACTGTACACAGCCCTAATGGACGCAAACTCCTTCCCATTCACTCCCACTGTACACAATCCCAAAGGATCCATACCCCTTCCCATTCACTCCCACTGTACACAATCCCAATGGACCCAAACCCCTTCCCCTTCACTCCCACTGTACACAATCCCAATGGACCCAAACCCTTCCCGTTCACTCCCACTCTACACAATCCCAATGGACCCAAACCCCTTCCCATTCACTCCCACTGTACACAATCCCAACGGACCCAACCCCCTTCGCATTCACTCCCACTGTACACAATCCGAATGGACCCAAACCCATTCCCATTCACTCCCACTGTACACAATCCCAATTCACCCAAACCCCTCCCATTCACTCCCACTGTCCACAATCCCAATGGACTCAAACACCTTCCCATTCATCCCACTGTCCACAATCCCAATGGACCCAAACCCCTTCCCATTCACTCCCACTGTACACAATCCCAATGGACCCAAACCCCTTCCCATTAACTCCCACTGTACACAATCCCAAAGGACCCAAACCCCTTCCCGTTCACTCCCACTGTTCACAATTCCAATGGACCCACACCCCTTCCCATTCACTCCCACTGTACACAATCCCAATGGACTCAAACGACTTCACATTAACTCCCATTGTACACATTCTCAATGGACCCAAACCCTTCCCATTCACTCCCACTGTACACAATCTCAATGGACCCAAACCCTTCCCCATTCACTCCCACTCTAAACAATCCCAATAGTACCAAACCCACTCCCATACACTCCCACTGTGCACAATCCCAATGGACCCAAACCCCTTCCCATTCAATCCCTTCTGTACACAATCCCAATGGACCCAAACCCCTTCCCATTCAGTCCCACTGTACACAATCCCAATGGACCCAAACCCCTTTCCATTCAGCCCCACTGTACACAATCCCAATGGACCCAACCCCCTTCCCATTCACTCCCACTGTACACAATCCCAATGGACCCAAACCCCTTCCCATTCACTCCCACTGTACACAGTCCCAATGGACCCAAACCCCTTCCCATTCAATCCCACTGGACACAAGCCCAATGGACCCAAACCCTTTCCCATTCACCCCCACTGTCCACATCCGAATGGACCTAAACCCCTTTCCATTCACTCCCACACCACAAAATCCCAATGGACCCAAGCCCCTTCCTATTCACTCCCACTGTACACAATCCCAATGGACCCAAACCCTTCCCATTCACTCCCACTGTACACAATCCCAATGGATCCAAACCCCTTCCAGTTCACTCCCATTGTAAGCAATCCCAATGGACCCAAACCCCTTCCCATTCACTCCTACTGTACACAATCACAATGGAAGCAAACCCAATCCCATTCACTCCCACTGTACAAAATCCCAATGGACCCATACGCCTTCCCATTCACTCCCACTGTGCACAATCCCAATGGACCCAAACTCCTTCCCATTCACTCCCACTGTACACAATCCTAATGGAGACATACCCCTTCCCATTCACTCCCACTGTACACTATCCCAATTGACCCAAACCCCTTCGCATTCACTCCCACTGTACACAATCCCAATGGACCCAAACCCCTTCCCATTCTCTCCCACTGTACACAATCCCAATGGACCCAAACCCCTTCCCATTTACTCCCACTGTCCACAATCCCAATGGACCAAAACCCCTTCCCATTCATCCCACTGTCCACAATCCCAATGGAGCGAAACCCCTTCCCAGTCACTCCCACTGTCCACAATTCCAATGGACACAAACCACTTCCCGTTCACTCCCACTCCACAAAATCCCAATGGACCCAATCCCCTTCCCATTCACTCCCACTGTACACAATCCCAATGGACCCAAACCCTTCCCGTTCACTTCCACTGTAAACAATCCAAATGGACCCAAACCCCTTCCAGTTCACTCGCATTGTAAACAATCCCAATGAACCCAAACCCATTCCCATTCACTCCCACTGTACACAATCCCAATGGACCCAAACCCCTTCCCATTCACTCCCACTGTACACAATCCCAATGGACCCAAACCCTTCCCGTTCACTCCCACTCTACACAATCCCAATGGACCCAAACCCCTTCCCATTCACTCCCACTGTACACAATCCCAATGGACCCAAACCCCTTTCCATTCAGCCCCACTGTACACAATCCCAATGGACCCAAACCCCTTCCCATTCACTCCCACTGTACACAATCCCAATGGACCCAAACCCCTTCCCATTCACTCCCACTGTACACAATCCCAATGGACCCAAACCCCTTCCATTCACTCCCACTGTACACAATCCCAATGGACCCAAACCCCTTCCCATTCACTCCCACTGTACACAATCCCAATGGACCCAAACCCCTTCCCATTCACTCCCACTGTACACAATCCCAATGGACCCAAACCCCTTCCCATTCACTCCCACTGTACACAATCCCAATGGACCCAAACCCCTTCCCATTCACTCCCACTGTACACAATCCGAATGGACCCAAACCCCTTCCCATTCACTCCCACTGTACACAATCCCAATGGACCCAAACCCCTTCCCATTCACTCCCACTGTACACAATCCCAATGGACCCAAACCCCTTCCCATTCACTCCCACTGTACACAATCCCAATGGATCCAAACCCCTTCCAGTTCACTCCCACTGTAAGCAATCCCAATGGACCCAAACCCCTTCCCATTCACTCCCACTGTCCACAATCCCAATGGACCAAAACCCCTTCCCATTCATCCCACTGTCCACAATCGCAATGGAGCGAAACCCCTTCCCAGTCACTCCCAATGTACACAATCCCAATGGACCCAAAGCCCTTCCCGTTCACTCCCACTGTCCACAATCCCAATGGACCCAAATTCCCTTCCCATTCATTCCCACTGTACAAAATCCAAATGGACCCACACCCCTTCCCGTTCACTCCCACTGTCCACAATTCCAATGGACCCAAACCACTTCCCGTTCACTCCCACTCCACAAAATCCCAATGGACCCAATCCCCTTCCCATTCACTCCCACTGTACACAATCCCAATGGACCCAAACCCTTCCCGTTCACTTCCACTGTAAACAATCCCAATGGACCCAAACCCCTTCCAGTTCACTCGCATTGTAAACAATCCCAATGGAGCCAAACCCATTCCCATTCTCTCCCACTGTACACAATCTCAATGGAACCATACCCCTTCCCATTCACTCCCACTGTACAAAATCCCAATGGATCCATACCCCTTCCCATTCACTCCCACTGTACACAATCCCAATGGACCCAAACCCCTTCCCATTCACTCCCACTGTACACAATCCCAATGGACCCAAACCCTTCCCGTTCACTCCCACTCTACACAATCCCAATGGACCCAAACCCCTTCCCATTCACTCCCACTGTACACAATCCAAATGGACCCAACCCCCTTCACATTCACTCCCACTGGACACAATCCAAATGGACACAAACCCATTCCCATTCACTACCACTGTACACAATCCCAATGGAACCAAAACCCTCCCATTCACTCCCACTGTCCACAATCCCAATGGATCCAAACACCTTCCCATTCATCCCACTGTCCACAATCCCAATGGACCCAAACCCCTTCCCATTCACTCCCACTGTACACAGTCCCAATGGACCCAAACCCCTTCCCAGTCACTCCCACTGTTCACAATCCCAATGGACCCACCCCCTTCCCATTCACTCCCACTGTACACAATCCCAATGGACCCAAACCACTTCCCATTAACTCCCATTGTACACAGTCTCAATGGACCCAAACGCTTCCCATTCACTCGCACTCTAAACAATCCCAATAGTACCAAACCCCCTCCCATACACTCCCACTGTGCACAATCCCAATGGACCCAAACCCCTTCCCATTCAATCCCTTCTGTACACAATCCCAATGGACCCAAACTCCCTCCCATTCACTCCCACTGTACACAATCCCAATGGACCCAAACCCCTTCCCATTCACTCCCACTGTACACAGTCCCAATGGACCCAAACCCCTTCCCATTCAATCCCACTGGACACAAGCCCAATGGACCCAAACCCCTTCCCATTCACCCCCACTGTCGACATCCCAATGGACCTAAACCCCTTTCCATTCACACCCAATGTACACAATCCCAATAGAGCTAAACCCCTTCCCATTCACTCCAACTGTACACAATCTCAATGGACCTTAACGCCTTCCCGTTCTCTCCCACTGTACACAATCCCAATGGGCCCAAACCCCTTCCCATTCATTCCCACTGTACAAAATCCCAATGGACCCAAACCTCTTCCCGTTCACTCCTACTGTCCACAATCCCAATGGACCCAAACCACTTCCCGTTCACTCCCACTCCACAAAATCCCAATGCACCCAAGCCCCTTCCCATTCACTCCCACTGTACACAATCCCAATGGACCCAAACCCTTCCCATTCACTCCCACTGTACACAATCCCAATGGACCCAAACCCCTTCCCGTTCTCTCCCACTGTACACAATCCCAATGGGTCCAAACCCCTTCCCATTCATTCCCACTGTAGAAAATCTAAATGGACCCAAGCCCCTTCCCATTCACTCCCACTGTACACAATCCCAATTGACCCAAACTCTTCCCATTCACTCCCACTGTACACAACCCCAATGGACCCAAACCCCTTCCAGTTCACTCCCATTGTAAAGAATCCCAATGGACCTAAACCCCTTCCCATTCACTCCCACTGTACACAATCCCACTGGAAGCACACCCAATCACATTCACTCCCACTGTACACAATCCCAATGGACCCATACCCCTTCCCATTCACTCCCACTGTACACAATCCCAATGGTCCCAAACTCCTTCCCATTCACTCCCACTGTACACAATCCCAATTGACCCAAACCCCTTCCCATTCACTCCCACTCTACACAATCCCAATGGACCCAAACCCCTTCCCCTTCACTCCCACTCTACACAATCCCAATTGAACCAAACCCCTTCCCATTCACCCCCACTGTCCACATCCCAATGGACCTAAACACATTCCCATTCACTCCCACTGTACACAATCTCAATGGACACAAACCCCTTCCCTTTCTCTCCCACTGTACACAATCCCAATTGGCCCAAACCCCTTGCCATTCATTCCCACTGTACACAATCTCAATGGAACCAAACCCTTCCCATTCACTCCCACTGTCCACAATCCCAATGGACCCAAATTCCCTTCCCATTCATTCCCACTGTACAAAATCCAAATGGACCCACACCCCTTCCCGTTCACTCCCACTGTCCACAATTCCAATGGACCCAAACCACTTCCCGTTCACTCCCAATCCACAAAATCCCAATGGACCCAATCCCCTTCCCATTCACTCCCACTGTACACAATCCCAATGGACCCAAACCCTTCCCATTCACTTCCACTGTAAACAATCCCAATGGACCCAAACCCCTTCCAGTTCACTCGCATTGTAAACAATCTCAATGGAACCATACCCCTTCCCATTCACTCCCACTGTACAAAATCCCAATGGATCCATACCCCTTCCCATTCACTCCCACTGTACACAATCCCAATGGACCCAAACCCCTTCCCATTCACTCCCACTGTACACAATCCCAATGGACCCAAACCCTTCCCGTTCACTCCCACTCTACACAATCCCAATGGACCCAAACCCCTTCCCATTCACTCCCACTGTACACAATCCCAATGGACCCAACCCCCTTCACATTCACTCCCACTGGACACAATCCAAATGGACACAAACCCATTCCCATTCACTACCACTGTACACAATCCCAATGGAACCAAAACCCTCCCATTCACTCCCACTGTCCACAATCCCAATGGATCCAAACACCTTCCCATTCATCCCACTGTCCACAATCCCAATGGACCCAAACCCCTTCCCATTCACTCCCACTGTACACAATCCCAATGGACGCAAACCCCTTCCCAGTCACTCCCACTGTTCACAATCCAAATGGACCCACCCCCCTTCCCATTCACTCCCACTGTACACAATCCCAATGGACCCAAACCACTTCCCAATAACTCCCATTGTACACAGTCTCAATGGACCCAAACGCTTCCCATTCACTCGCACTCTAAACAATCCCAATAGTACCAAACCCCCTCCCATACACTCCCACTGTGCACAATCCCAATGGACCCAAACCCCTTCCCATTCAATCCCTTCTGTACACAATCCCAATGGACCCAAACCCCCTCCCATTCACTCCCACTGTACACAATCCCAATGGACCCAAACCCCTTCCCATTCACTCCCACTGTACACAGTCCCAATGGACCCAAACCCCTTCCCATTCAATCCCACTGGACACAAGCCCAATGGACCCAAACCCCTTCCCATTCACCCCCACTGTCCACATCCCAATGGACCTAAACCCCTTTCCATTCACACCCACTGTACACAATCCCAATAGAGCTAAACCCCTTCCCATTCACTACAACTGTACACAATCTCAATGGACCTTAACCCCTTCCCGTTCTCTCCCACTGTACACAATCCCAATGGGCCCAAACCCCTTCCCATTCATTCCCACTGTACAAAATCCCAATGGACCCAAACCTCTTCCCGTTCACTCCTACTGTCCACAATCCCAATGGACCCAAACCACTTCCCGTTCACTCCCACTCCACAAAATCCCAATGGACCCAAGCCCCTTCCCATTCACTCCCACTGTACACAATCCCAATGGACCCAAACCTTTCCCATTCACTCCCACTGTACACAATCCCAATGGACCCAAACCCCTTCCAGTTCACTCCCATTGTAAACAATCCCAATGGACCCAAACCCCTTCCCATTCACTCCCACTGTACACAATCATAATGGAAGCAAACCCAATCCCATTCACTCCCACTGTACCCAATCCCAATGGACCCAAAAGCCTTCCCATTCACTCCCACAGTACACAATCCCAATGGACCCAAACTCCTTCCCATTCACACCCACTGTACACAATCCCAATGGACCAAAACCCCTTCCCATTCACTCCAACTGTACACAATCCCAATGGACCCAAACCCCTTCCCATTCACTCCAACTGTACACAATCCCAACGGACACAAACTCCTTCCCGTTCACTCCCACTGTCCACAATCCCAATGGACCCAAACCCTACCCGTTCACTCCCACTCTACATCATCCCAATGGAACCAAACCCCTTCCCATTCACTCCCCCTGTACACAATCTCAATGGACCCAAACCCTTCCCCATTCACTCCCACGCTAAACAATCCCAATAGTACCAAACCCCCTCCCATACACTCCCACTGTGCACAATCCCAATGGACCCAAACCCCTTCACATTCAATCCCTTCTGTACACAATCCCAATGGACCCAAACCCCTTCCCATTCAGTCCCACTGTACACAATCCCAATGGACCCAAACCCCTTTCCATTCAGCCCCACTGTACACAATCCCAATGGACCCAACCCCCTTCCCATTCACTCCCACTGTACACAATCCCAATGGACCCAAACCCCTTCCCATTCACTCCCACTGTACACAGTCCCAATGGACCCAAACCCCTTCCCATTCAATCCCACTGGACACAAGCCCAATGGACCCAAACCCTTTCCCATTCACCCCCACTGTCCACATCCGAATGGACCTAAACCCCTTTCCATTCACTCCCACACCACAAAATCCCAATGGACCCAAGCCCCTTCCTATTCACTCCCACTGTACACAATCCCAATGGACCCAAACCCTTCCCATTCACTCCCACTGTACACAATCCCAATGGACCCATACGCCTTCCCATTCACTCCCACTGTGCACAATCCCAATGGACCCAAACTCCTTCCCATTCACTCCCACTGTACACAATCCTAATGGAGACATACCCCTTCCCATTCACTCCCACTGTACACTATCCCAATTGACCCAAACCCCTTCGCATTCACTCCCACTGTACACAATCCCAATGGACCCAAACCCCTTCCCATTCTCTCCCACTGTACACAATCCCAATGGACCCAAACCCCTTCCCATTTACTCCCACTGTCCACAATCCCAATGGACCCAAACCCCTTCCCATTCAACCCACTGTCCACAATCCCAATGGAGCGAAACCCCTTCCCAGTCACTCCCAATGTACACAATCCCAATGGACCCAAAGCCCTTCCCGTTCACTCCCACTGTCCACAATCCCAATGGACCCAAATTCCCTTCCCATTCATTCCCACTGTACAAAATCCAAATGGACCCACACCCCTTCCCGTTCACTCCCACTGTCCACAATTCCAATGGACCCAAACCACTTCCCGTTCACTCCCACTCCACAAAATCCCAATGGACCCAATCCCCTTCCCATTCACTCCCACTGTACACAATCCCAATGGACCCAAACCCTTCCCGTTCACTTCCACTGTAAACAATCCCAATGGACCCAAACCCCTTCCAGTTACGTCGCATTGTAAACAATCCCAATGGACCCAAACCCATTCCCATTCACTCCCACTGTACACAATCCCAATGGAAGCAAAACCAATCCCATTCACTCCCACTGTACACAACCACAATGGAACCATACCCCTTCCCATTCACTCCCACTGTACACAATATCAATGGATCCATACCCCTTCCCATTCACTCCCACTGTACACAATCCCAATGGACCCAAACCCCTTCCCATTCACTCCCACTGTACACAATCCCAATGGACCCAAACCCTTCCCGTTCACTCCCACTCTACACAATCCCAATGGACCCAAACCCCTTCCCATTCACTCCCACTGTACACAATCCCAATGGACCCAACCCCCTTCACATTCACTCCCACTGGACACAATCCAAATGGACACAAATCCATTCCCATTCACTACCACTGTACACAATCCCAATGGAACCAAAACCCTCCCATTCACTCCCACTGTCCACAATCCCAATGGATCCAAACACCTTCCCATTCATCCCACTGTCCACAATCCCAATGGACCCAAACCCCTTCCCATTCACTCCCACTGTACACAATCCCAATGGACCCAAACCCCTTCCCAGTCACTCCCACTGTTCACAATCCCAATGGACCCACCCCCCTTCCCATTCACTCCCACTGTACACAATCCCAATGGACCCAAACCACTTCCCATTAACTCCCATTGTACACAGTCTCAATGGACCCAAACGCTTCCCATTCACTCGCACTCTAAACAATCCCAATAGTACCAAACCCCCTCCCATACACTCCCACTGTGCACAATCCCAATGGACCCAAACCCCTTCCCATTCAATCCCTTCTGTACACAATCCCAATGGACCCAAACTCCCTCCCATTCACTCCCACTGTACACAATCCCAATGGACCCAAACCCCTTCCCATTCACTCCCACTGTACACAGTCCCAATGGACCCAAACCCCTTCCCATTCAATCCCACTGGACACAAGCCCAATGGACCCAAACCCCTTCCCATTCACCCCCACTGTCCACATCCCAATGGACCTAAACCCCTTTCCATTCACACCCACTGCACACAATCCCAATAGAGCTAAACCCCTTCCCATTCACTCCAACTGTACACAATCTCAATGGACCTTAACCCCTTCCCGTTCTCTCCCACTGTACACAATCCCAATGGGCCCAAACCCCTTCCCATTCATTCCCACTGTACAAAATCCCAATGGACCCAAACCTCTTCCCGTTCACTCCTACTGTCCACAATCCCAATGGACCCAAACCACTTCCCGTTCACTCCCACTCCACAAAATCCCAATGGACCCAAGCCCCTTCCCATTCACTCCCACTGTACACAATCCCAATGGACCCAAACCCTTCCCATTCACTCCCACTGTACACAATCCCAATGGACCCAAACCCCTTCCCGTTCTCTCCCACTGTACACAATCCCAATGGGTCCAAACCCCTTCCCATTCATTCCCACTGTAGAAAATCCCAATGGAACCAAGCCCCTTCCAGTTCACTCCCACTGTACACAATCCCAATTGACCCAAACCCTTCCCATTCACTCCCACTGTACACAACCCCAATGGACCCAAACCCCTTCCAGTTCACTCCCATTGTAAAGAATCCCAATGGACCTAAACCCCTTCCCATTCACTCCCACTGTACACAATCCCAATGGACCCATACCCCTTCCCATTCACTCCCACTGTACACAATCCCAATGGTCCCAAACTCCTTCCCATTCACTCCCACTGTACACAATCCCAATTGACCCAAACCCCTTCCCATTCACTCCCACTCTACACAATCCCAATGGACCCAAACCCCTTCCCCTTCACTCCCACTCTACACAATCCCAATTGAACCAAACCCCTTCCCATTCACCCCCACTGTCCACATCCCAATGGACCTAAACACCTTCCCATTCACTCCCACTGTACACAATCTCAATGGACACAAACCCCTTCCCTTTCTCTCCCACTGTACACAATCCCAATTGGCCCAAACCCCTTACATTCATTCCCACTGTACACAATCTCAATGGAACCAAACCCTTCCCATTCACTCCCACTGTACACAATCCCAATGGAGCCAAACCCTTCCCCATTCATTCCAACTCCACACAATCCCAATAGAGCCAAACACCTTCCCATTCACTCCTACTGTACACAATCTCAATGCTCCCAAACCCCTTCCCATTCTCTCCCACAGCACAAAATCCCAATGGGCCCAAACCCCTTCCCATTCATTCCCACTGTACAGATTCCCAATGGAACCAAACCCCTTCCCGTTCACTCCCACTGTCCACAATCTCAATGGACCCAAACCCTTCCCGTTCACTCCCACTCTACACAATCCCAATGGACCCAAACCCCTTCCCATTCACTCCCACTGTACACAATCCCAATGGACCCAACCCCCTTCACATTCACTCCCACTGGACACAATCCAAATGGACACAAATCCATTCCCATTCACTACCACTGTACACAATCCCAATGGAACCAAAACCCTCCCATTCACTCCCACTGTCCACAATCCCAATTGATCCAAACACCTTCCCATTCATCCCACTGTCCACAATCCCAATGGACCCAAACCCCTTCCCATTCACTCCCACTGTACACAATCCCAATGGACCCAAACCACTTCCCAGTCACTCCCACTGTTCACAATCCCAATGGACCCACCCCCCTTCCCATTCACTCCCACTGTACACAATCCCAATGGACCCAAACCACTTCCCATTAACTCCCATTGTACACAGTCTCAATGGACCCAAACGCTTCCCATTCACTCGCACTCTAAACAATCCCAACAGTACCAAACCCCCTCCCATACACTCCCACTGTGCACAATCCCAATGGACCCAAACCCCTTCCCATTCAATCCCTTCTGTACACAATCCCAATGGACCCAAACTCCCTCCCATTCACTCCCACTGTACACAATCCCAATGGACCCAAACCCCTTCCCATTCACTCCCACTGTACACAGTCCCAATGGACCCAAACCCCTTCCCATTCAATCCCACTGGACACAAGCCCAATGGACCCAAACCCCTTCCCATTCACCCCCAATGTCCACATCCCAATGGACCTAAACCCCTTTCCATTCACACCCACTGCACACAATCCCAATAGAGCTAAACCCCTTCCCATTCACTCCAACTGTACACAATCTCAATGGACCTTAACCCCTTCCTGTTCTCTCCCACTGTACACAATCGCAATGGGCCCAAACCCCTTCCCATTCATTCCCACTGTACAAAATCCCAATGGACCCAAACCTCTTCCCGTTCACTCCTACTGTCCACAATCCCAATGGACTCAAACCACTTCCCGTTCACTCCCACTCCACAAAATCCCAATGGACCCAAGCCCCTTCCCATTCACTCCCACTGTACACAATCCCAATGGACCCAAACCCTTCCCATTCACTCCCACTGTACACAATCCCAATGGACCCAAACCCCTTCCCGTTCTCTCCCACTGTACACAATCCCAATGGGTCCAAACCCCTTCCCATTCATTCCCACTGTAGAAAATCTAAATGGACCCAAGCCCCTTCCAGTTCACTCCCACTGTACACAATCCCAATTGACCCAAACCCTTCCCATTCACTCCCACTGTACACAACCCCAATGGACCCAAACCCCTTCCAGTTCACTCCCATTGTAAAGAATCCCAATGGACCTAAACCCCTTCCCATTCACTCCCACTGTACACAATCCCAATGGACCCATACCCCTTCCCATTCACTCCCACTGTACACAATCCCAATGGTCCCAAACTCCTTCCCATTCACTCCCACTGTACACAATCCCAATTGACCCAAACCCCTTCCCATTCACTCCCACTCTACACAATCCCAATGGACCCAAACCCCTTCCCCTTCACTCCCACTCTACACAATCCCAATTGATCCAAACCCCTTCCCATTCACCCCCACTGTCCACATCCCAATGGACCTAAACACCTTCCCATTCACTCCCACTGTACACAATCTCAATGGACACAAACCCCTTCCCTTTCTCTCCCACTGTACACAATCCCAATTGGCCCAAACCCCTTACATTCATTCCCACTGTACACAATCTCAATGGAACCAAACCCTTCCCATTCACTCCCACTGTACACAATCCCAATGGAGCCAAACCCTTCCCCATTCATTCCAACTCCACACAATCCCAATAGAGCCAAACACCTTCCCATTCACTCCTACTGTACACAATCTCAATGCTCCCAAACCCCTTCCCATTCTCTCCCACAGCACAAAATCCCAATGGGCCCAAACCCCTTCCCATTCATTCCCACTGTACAGATTCCCAATGGAACCAAACCCCTTCCCGTTCACTCCCACTGTCCACAATTCCAATGGAACCAAACCACTTTCCGTTCACTCCCACTCCACAAAATCCCAATGGACCCAAGCCCCTTCCCATTCACTCCGACTGTACACAATCCCAATGGACCCAAACGCTTCCCGTTCACTCCCACTGTACACAATCCCAAAGGACCAAAACCCCTTCCAGTTCACTCCCATTTTAAACAATCCCAAAAGACCCAAACCCCTTCCCATTCACTCCCAACGAATACAATCCCAATGGAAGCAAACCAAATCCCATTCACTCCCACTGTACACAATCCCAATGGAAGCATACCCCATCCCGTTCACTCCCACTGTCCACAATCCCAATGGACCCACCCCCCTTCCCATTCACTCCCACTGTACACAATCGCAATGGACCGAAACCCCTTCCCATTCATTCCCACTCGACACAATTTCAATGGACCCAAACCCCTTCCTGTTCACTCCCACTGTACACAATCCCGATGGACCCAAACCCCTTCCTGTTCACACCCACTGTGCACAATCCCAATGGACCCAAATCCCTTCCCTTTCACTCCCACTGTACGCAATCCCAATGGATCTATACCACCTTCCCATTCACTCCAATTATTTGGCATCTTGTTATCCTATAATGGCTAGGATCCCAGGGGTAAAATTTGTTTATGTTACCCAACTGCCAACATACCACAGTGCCGGTGAAGCCGGATTTCCCTGAGGTATTCTCTTGGGATGTCCTCTCCAATGTCCTCTGGTTTGAAAGTGAGTAGGCTCGATTAATGTAGGCGGAGTTTGGGTGCAACGCACTCGTGTGATCCCAATAGTCGTTGTTCTGAAACGAAATAGAGGAGGAAGATGACCAGGACTGAGCAATCTTATTTATCCGAGCAACGCCAGAAAGATCAACAAAATTTATTGTGCATATTTTTCAAATTTTGGTATCAACTTACATTTCTCACGCGCCTCTGACAGTGCAGCACTCCCTCAGTACTGAACCGCCGACAGTGCAGAAACCCCTCAGTACTGACCCTCTGACAGTGCAGCACCCTCAGTACTGACCCTCTGACAGTGCAGCACTCCCTCAGTACTGAACCGCCGACAGTGCAGAAACCCCTCAGTGCTGAGCCTCCGACAGTGCAGCACCCTCAGTACTGACCCCCTGACAGTGCAGCACTCCCTGAGTACTGAACCGCTGAGAGTGCAGAAACCCCTCAGTACTGAGCCTCCGACAGTGCAGCACCCTCAGTACTGATCCTCTGACTGTGCAGCACTCCCTCAGTACTGAGCCTCCGACAGTGCAGCACTCCCTCAGTACTGAGCCTCCGACAGTGCAGCACTCCCTCATTAATGACCCTCCGACAGTGCAGCACTCTCTCAGTGGTGACCCTCTAACAGTGCAGCACTCACTCAGTACTGACCCTCTGACAGTGCAGCACTCCTCAGTACTGACCCTCCGACAGTGCAGCACTCCCTTAGTACTGACCCTCCGACAGTGCAGCACTCCCTCAGTACTGACCTTCTGACAGTGCAGCACTCCCTCAGTTTTGACCCTCTGACAGTCCAGCACTCCCTCAGTACTGACCTTCCGACCGTGCAGCACTCCCTCAGTACTGACCCTCTGACAGTGCAGCACTCCCTCAGTACTGACCCTCCGACAGTGCAGCACTCTCTCAGTGGTGACCCTCTGACAGTGCAGCACTCCCTCAGTACTGACCCTCCGACAGTGAGCACTCTCTCAGTGGTGACCCTCTGACAGTGCAGCACTCCCTCAGTACTGACCTTCTGACAGTGCAGCACTCCCTCAGTGTTGATCCTCTGACAGTGCAGCACTCCCTCAGTACTGACCTTCCAACAGTGCAGCACTCTCTCAGTGGTGACCCTCTGACAGTGCAGCACTCTCTCACTACTGACCCTCCGACAGTGCAGCACTCCCTCAGCACTGACCCTCCGACAGTGCAGCACTCCCTCAGTACTGACCGTCCGACAGTGCAGCACTCCCTTAGTACTGACCCTCCGACAGTGCAGCATCCCTCAGTACTGACCCTCCGACAGTGCAGCACTCCCTCAGTACTGACCCACTGACAGTGCAGCACTCCCTCAGTACTGACCCTCCGTACGTGCAGCACTCCGTCAGTACTGACCCTCTAACAGTGCAGCGGTCCCATAGTGGTGACTGGGTGGGGAGTGTCCACTTGGATCGCGGGGACGTGGACCCACAACTCTCTGACTGGGAGGCGAGAGTTCGAGATGGGGAATGAGCGGGAGAGGGGGAGAGTGAAGCTGACTTTTGAGGTCCTGAGCACAGCCAGGAGTAGACTCAGCGTTGTTGATCAGGGACGATGAATGTGTTTCCAGTCTGGCCACACCAATACCTTACAAAGTTGCTGCTCACTAACGTCTTACCTTCTCGCTTGCCCTTTGCCTTCCAGTCACGGCTTTTTTATTTTTATCTGAATGGAAGCAGAAATTAAATTGAAATATAATTGAAACCAGAGCGTCCCAGTAAGTGTAACCCCCTCCCCCGCTCAACTACTCCCACACCAGAATCCCCAGGTGAAGACATGAAAGGGGCATTAAGATTAAAGACAGCCCAATGTACGTCCAAAAAACCTCATCGGCATCTCTGTACCCTCCACATTCGACTATCCCAACCCTCTCCTGCCCAGCCTCCCATCCCCCACCCTCTGTAAACCTCAGCTCATCCCAAACTCTGCTGTCCCCGTGTCCCAACTCGCACTGAGTCCCCTTCGCTCAGCATCCCCCCACTTGCCGGATTCAGTCATCACCATTGGCCCCTGATCTAGTAACACCTCCATTTCCAAATTCACAGCCTCTGCTCACCACTGCCGAATAACCACCCCCCTCCCTGTCTCTGTAACCTCCTCCAGACCCTACAACCCTTCATCTGTCTGTAACCTCCTCCAGCACCTACACCCCTCCCCATCTCTGTGACCTCCTCCAGACCCTACAACCCTTCATCTGTCTGTAACCTCCTCCAGCACCTACACCCCTCCCCATCTCTGTGACCTCCTCCAGACCCTACAACCCTTCATCTGTCTGTAACCTCCTCCAGCACCTACACCCCTCCCCATCTCTGTGACCTCCTCCAGACCCTACAACTCTCCCTATCTCTGCAACCTCCTCCAGACCTTACATCCCACCCTATCTCTGTAACCTCCTCCAGCCCCTACAACCCTCCCTATCTCTTTAACCTCCTCCAGACCCTACATCCCTCCCTATCTCTGTAACCTCCTCCAGCCCCTACAACCCTCCCTATCTCTGTCACCTCCTCCAGCCCCTACAACCCTCCCTGTCTCTGTCACCTCCTCCAGCGCCTACAATCCTCCCTATCTCTGTAACCTCCTCCAGCCCCTACAACCCTCCCTATCTCTGTAACCTCCTACAACCCTCTCTATCTCTGTAACCTCTTCCAGACCCTATATCCCTCCCTATCTCTGTTACCTCCTCCAGCCCCTACAACCCTCCCTACCTCTGTAAACTCCTCCAGCCCCTACAACCCTCCCTATCTCTGTAACCTCTTCCAGACCCTACAACCCTACCTATCTCTGTAAGCTGCTCCAGCCCCTACAACCCTCCCTATCTCTGTAACCTCCTCCAACCCTACAACCCTCCCTATCTCTGTAACCTCCTCCAGCCCCTACAACCCTCCCTATTTCTGTAAACTCCTCCAGCTCCTATCTCTGTAACCTCCTCCAGTCCCTACAATCCTCCCTATCTCTGTAACCTCCTCCAGCCCCTACAACCCTCCATCTTTGCAACCTCCTCCAGCCCCTACAACCCTCCATCTCTGTAACCTCCTCCAGCCCTCACAACTCTCCCTATCTCTGTAACCTCCTCCAGTCCCTACAACCCTCCCTATTGCTGTACCCTCCTCCAGTCCCTACAACCCTCCCTATCTCAGTAACCTCATCCAGTCCCTACAACCCTCCCTATCTCTGTAACCTCCTCCAGTCCCTACAACCCTCCCTATCTCTGTAACCTCCTCCAGTCCCTACAACCCTCCCTATCTCTGTAACCTCCTCCAGCCCCTACAACCCTCCCTATCTCTGTAACTTCCTCCAGCCCCTACAACCCTCCGAGATCACTGTGCTCCCCCAATTCCGGCCTCTTGACCATCCCCCGATTCCCATCGCTCCGCCATTGGTGGCCGTGCCTTCAGCTGCCTGGGGGGCCCTGAGCTCTGGAATTCCCCTGCTATACCTCTCGCCCCTTCTCTCTCTCTCCCTCTCTCCTCATTTAAGATGCTCCTTAAAAACTGGCCTCTTTGACCAAGCGTTTGGTCGCTTGTCCCTAATATTCTCCAGATGTGGCTCGAGGTTAAATTCTGTTTGACTATCGCTCCTGTGAAGGGCCTTGAGGGCATTGTACTGCGGTGTCGAACTCTGAGTCCTCGTGTGGTAATGCAGTGATGTGGCAGACACTTGTATTGAACACACACACAAGCGCATACACACACGCATGCACACGCACACACACACACGCACACATGCATGCACAGGCACACACATACACACGCATGCAGCTGCACACACACATGCATACGCAGCCACACACACACGCACATGCATGCGCATGCGCACACACACACACACATGCACATACACACACATAAGCACACACACACACACACACGCGCACACAAACACACACAGGTGTGCACATACACAAATGCACACACACACCCATGCATGCACATGCATACACACATGCACACATACATGCGCACACACAAAAGCATACACACGCACGTGTGCACATGCACACACACACATGCACACGTACACTTGTACACAAACACGCATGTGCACACGCACACACATACAAGCACGCATACATACATGCACACATACACATGTACACACACATGCATGTGCAGACATGCACACACACACACGTGCACACACACACGTGCACACACACACGTGCACACACACAGAGCCAGAGCCTTACATCGATGCCGGATCAAAAACACAATCAGCAGGATAATCAGTAAGGCTCCCACTACACAGCCCAAAACAATCCCAGCGATGGCACCGCCACTCAGACGATCTGTAAAGGACAATGAGTGAGAGAGGATGAATCTGGGCAGAAATGGGGACAAGACTCTCCCCCTGTTATACATTGTCACCCCAACACGCCTCACGCTTACATCGGTGTGATCACACGATACCAACATGCCGGCCCAAAGCGGGTAAAGGGTTACATTTCCGTAGCGCCTCTCGCCTCCTTTCTACTTCCCACGGTGCTGCGGAAACATGGCCCGCACAACCGTGCACAGCAGGATCCCAGCAGCGGCAACGAGAGTGAAGCCCCCATTCCGTTTGGTCTAAGCAGCGCCAATCAGAGGAATAAATGCCCCCGGGACACAACCCCCACCACACCCACCTCCCTCATCACCGCCACCCCCAAAACCCCTCGACCCCCCTCAAAACCCCTCCACCCGCCCCCCCAAAACCCCTCGACCCCCCCAAAACCCCTCCACATGCCCTCCAAAACCCATCGACCCCCCAAAACCCCTCGACCCCCCAAAACCCCTCCACCCGCACCCCCCAAAACCGCTTCACCCACCCAAAAGCCCTCAAACCCCCCCAAAACCCCTCCACCCGCCGCCCCCAAAACCCCTCGACCCCCCCCAAAACCCTTCCACCCGCCCCCCCAAAACCTCTCGACCTCCCAAAACCCCTCCACCCCCCAAAACCCCTCCACCCCCCAAAACCCCTCCACCCACCCCCCAAAACCCGTCGACCCCTCAAAACCCCTCGACCCCCAAAACCCCTCCACCCCCCCAAAACCCCCTACCCGCCCCCCAAAACCCCTCCACCTGCCCCAAAACCCCTCAACCCCCCAAAACCCCTCGACCTCCCAAAACCCCTTCACCCACCCCAAAACACCCCAACCCCCCAAAACACCTCCATCCACCCCCCAAAACCCCTCCATCCACCCCCCAAAACCCCTCCACCCCCCCCAAAACCCCTCTACCCGCCCCCCAAAACCCCTCCACCTGCCCCAAAACCCCTCGACCCCCCCAAAACCCCTCCACCTCCCCCAGAACCCCTCGACCCCCCAAAACCCCTCCACCGCCCCCCCAAAACCCCTCGACCCCCCCAAAACCCCTCCACATGCCCTCCAAAACCCCTCGACCCGCCAAAACCCCTCGACCCCCCAAAACCCCTCCACCCCCCAAAACCCCTCCACCCGCACCCCCCAAAACCCCTCAACCCCCCAAAACCCTTCCACCCGCCCCCCCCCCAAAACCTCTCGACCTCCCAAAACCCCTCCACCCCCCAAAACCCCTCCACCTCCCAAAACCCCTCCACCCACCCCCCAAAACCCCTTGACCCCTCAAAACCCCTCGACCCCCAAAACCCCTCCACCCCCCCAAAACCCCCTACCCGCCCCCCAAAACCCCTCCACCTGCCCCAAAACCCCTCCACCCCCCCAAAACCCCCTACCCGCCCCCCAAAACCCCTCCACCTGCCCCAAAACCCCTCAACCCCCCAAATCCCCTCGACCTCCCAAAACCCCTTCACCCACCCCAAAACCCCTTGACCCCCAAAACCCCTCCACCCCCCCAAAACCCCTCTACCCGCCCCCCAAAACCCCTCCACCTGCCCCAAAACCCCTCGACCCCCCAAAACCCCTCCACCTCCCCCAGAACCCCTTGACCCCCCAAAACCCCTCCACCCGCCCCCCCAAAACCCCTGAACCCCCCCAAAACACTTTGACCCCCCCCAAAACACATTGAAACTTCAAAACCCCTCCACCCACACCCCCAAGACCCTTCGACCCCCCCAAAACCCCTCCACCCACCCCCCAAAACCCCTTCACCCCCCCCAAAACCCCTCGACCCCCCAAAACCCCTCCACCCGCCCCCCCAAAACCCCTCGACCACCCCAAAGCCCCTACACCCGCCCCCCAAAACCCCTTCACCCACACCCCCCAAAAACCTTCGACTCCCCAAAACCCCTCCACCCGCACCCCAGAACCCCAGCGAATACGTCCGGGTGGTTAAAACGCACGCGGTTCATGGGATCTTGCTGTGCAGGACCCTTGGCCTTGCTGCAGTTCCCGCTACCGCGGCGGCGAATGCCCTTCAAAGAGAGAGAGGGCTCGTTGCCTGCGAAGGGTGTGCGCGAGGCTCTGAGGTGGTGAAGGGCGCTATACAAATGCAGGTTTACCCCTCCCCCCCTGCCCCCCACCCCCCCACCACCGCCACCCCCCTCCTCATCCCACCCCCATCCCACCCCCCTCCGCCGCCCCACCCGTTCCTGCTGGTCACTTACTGTCGACGGTGGGCGCGATCGACTGGGCTGGCGACGCCTCCCCCGGTTGAGTTCCCGTCAGCGGAAGCACTCGGAAGAAGTAGCCCTGCTCCTCCCGGAGCTGGGTGATGGTGGCAGTGCGCTCCGCCATGCCAGCCTCCTTCAGGGTTACCCAGGAGGAGGAGGAGGAGGAGGAGGAGGAGGAGGAGACCCTCTGTGTGTTGCTCTGCGACTGCACCAGGAACGAGGTGACCACGTCAGAGTCCCGTGTGCTCCAGGCGATGGAGGCCGCTGTCCCATTGAGTCGACGCACGGTCAGGCCAGAGACCTGGGGGGCTGTGGGGGAGGGTGGGGGGGAGGGGGGGAAGAGCCAGATCGTCAGAGCACAGTGGGGGGGTTCCGGTACAATCCCCTCCCCTCCATCCCCTTCCCTCCATCTCCATCTGCCTCCCTTCATCCATCCATCCCTCCCCCACCAACCCCGCCCCCTCCCTCCACCCACGACCGTCTCTATCCTCCCCTCCTGACACGATTCTATCCGAACCAAACCCCCTCCCCAGCCCCCACTCAACCTGAGTGGCTACCGATCCATCAATCCATCCATCTGTCACTCTCACTCCTCTCTCTTTCTGTTCCCTCCCTCTCTCCGTCTCGTTCCCTCTCTCTCCATCCCTCTCCCCTCCTCTCTCTCCAGCCCTCTCTCCTCCTCTCTCTCTCTCTATCCCTCTCCCCTCCTCTCTCTCTCCATCCCTCTCCCCTCCTCTCTCTCTCCATCCCTCTCTCCTCCTCTCTCTCTCCATCCCTCTACCCTCCTCTCTCTCTCCATCCCTCTTCCCTCCTCTCTCCCTCTCCATCCCTCTTTCCTCCTCTCTCTCTCCATCCCTCTCCCCTACTCTCTTTCTCTCTCCATCCCTCTTCCCTCCTCTCTCTCTCCATCCCTCTCTCCTCCCCTTTCTCTCTATCCCTCTCCCCTCCTCCCTCTCTCTCCATCCCTCTCCCCTACTCTCTCTCTCTCCATCCCTCTTCCCTCCTCTCTCTCTCTCCATCCCTCTCTCCTCCCCTTTCTCTCTATCCCTCTCCCCTCCTCCCTCTCTCTCCATCCCTCTCCCCTACTCTCTCTCTCTCCATCCCTCTTCCCTCCTCTCTCTCCCTGTCTCCCTCACCCTCTCCTCACCAATTACACTCCATCCATCTTCTGCCCTCTCCTCCTCTTTCTCTCAATCCCTCTTTCTCACTCTCTCTCCCTTCTGCCCTTCGTCACCCTTCCCACCCTCCCTTCCCCTCTGGGTCTCTCCCTCACCCCATGCCTTCTTCCCTCAACACCCCCCAACCCCTCTCGCATTCACTCCCTCATCCCACTATTCCTCCCTTCCACTCACCCTCTTGCCTTCTCCATCCCTCTCAGTCTTACTCCATCCCTCTCCTTTTCTCACTCCTTCCTTCCTTGACTCCATCGCTTGACCGTTCCTTCATCGTCACTGGGTCAAAATCCTGGAACTGTCTCCCTAACGGCTCCGTGGGAGCTCCTTCACCACACAGGACTGAAACGGCTCAAGAAGGTGACCCATCACCACCTTCTCAAACTGTTGATGGAATCAGGAGCCTCCCCATTCTAGAGAGTGGGAACTGCACAGATCCATTAAACAAACAAGAGAGCTATTCCGAGGCTGAGAGAGACGGCATTTAACTTGTATCAAGTGTTGGTTAGACCACACTTGGAGCACTGTGGACAGTTCTGGTCTCCATTTCCCCTGGTTAGACCACACTGGGAGCACTGTGCACAGTTCCATTCTCCATATCCCTTGGTTAGACCACACTTGGAGCACTCTGCACAGTTCCAGTCTCCATATCCCTTGGTTAGACCACACCTGGAGCACTGTGCACAGTTCCAGTCTCCATATCCCTTGGTTAGACCACACCTGGAGCACTGTGCACAGTTCCAGTCTCCATATCCCTTGGTTAGACCACACCTGGAGCACTGTGCACAGTTCCAGTCTCCATATCCCTTGGTTAGACCACACTTGGAGCACTGTGCACAGTTCCAGTCTCCATTTTACAGAAAGGTTACAGGGACATTGAGAAAGTGCAAAAAAAGGTTTCCAAGTATACTAACAGAACTGAGACTTTATAACTCTCAGGAAAGACTGAACAGGCTGGGTCTCTATTCTCTAGAAAAGAGAAGGCTGAGTGGTGACCTGATCAAGGTCTTTAAAATGATGAAAGGGTTTCGATAGGGTAGACATAGAGAAGATGTTTCCAATTGTGTTGGGGGGTGGGGGTGTGGGGAGACCAGAACTAGGGGCCATCGATATACGATCATCACTAATAAACCCAATGGGGAATTCAGGAGAAACCCCTTTACCCAGAGAGTGGGGAGAATGTGGGACTCGCTCCCACAGGGAGTGGTGGAGGTGAATAGTGTCGATGTATTTAAGGGGGAAGCTGGATAAACACATGAGGGAGAGAGGAATAGAAGGATATGGGGATGGGGTGAGGTGGAGAGGGGAATGGAGGAGGCTCATGTTGAGCCAAAACATCAATGCAGAGCAGATGGGCCGAATGGCCTGTTTCTGTGCTAGAAAGGCTATATAATTCTCAAGTGAATGCCTATGGGCTCAGTCTAGAGTCTCCATTCATACCTGTGAGCATCAGACTGGGTCTGCTCTCTCCCAGAGGATTTCTGCAGGAACAGCTGTAATTCCCAGTGTCATTCCGTACGGAGAAATCCTGGATTTGTATTTCCGAGCGGTTGAGTGAGATGATGAGTTTCCCCTCACTCACTAACTCTTTCTGTCCCTTGAACCAGTGGATAACGGCAGCTGGATTCGAACCAACCTCACATTTCAGGGTCACTGTGACATCGCTCTGAGTCTCCCTGACTGTCCATCGGGATAGGGTGACCCACGGAGCCACTGGGAATAAAGAATATACAATCAGTCCGAGGGAGCAATCCCAAACTAATCCCACTGCCCTGCTCACTCCCCATAGCTCTGTATCAATCCCAAACTAATCCCACTGCCCCGCTCACTCCCCATAGCCCTGTATCAATCCCAAACTAATCCCACTGCCCTACTCACTCCCCATAGCCCTGTATCAATCCCAAACTAATCCCACTTCCTCACTCTCTCCTCATAGCCCTGTATCAATCCCCAAACTAAACCCACTGCCCCGCTCTCCCCATAGCCCTGTATCAATCCCCAAACTAATCCCACTGTCCCACTCTCTCCGCATAGCCCTGTATCAATCCCAAACTAATCCCACTGCCCCGCTCTCTCCCTATAGCCCTGTATCAATCCCAAACTAATCCCACTGTCCCACTCTCTCCCCATAGCCCTGTATCAAACCCAAACTAATCCCACTGTCCCACTCTCTCCCCATAGTCCTGTATCAATCCCAAACTAATCCTACTGCCCCACTCTCTCCCCACAGCCCTGTATCAATCCCAAACTAATCCCACTGCCCTGCTCACTCCCCATAGCCCTGTATCAATCCCAAACTAATCCCACTGCCTCACTCTCTCCCCATAGCCCTGTATCAATCCCAAACTAATCCCACTGTCCCGCTCACTCCCCATAGCCCTGTATCAATCCCAAACTAATCCCACTGCCCTGCTCACTCCCCATAGCCCTGTATCAATCCCAAACTAATCCCATTGCCCCGCTCACTCCCCATAGCCCTGTATCAATCCCAAACTAATCCCACTGCCCCGCTCACTCCCCATAGCCCTGTATCAATCCCAAACTAATCCCACTGCCCTGCTCACTCCCCATAGCCCTGTATCAATCCCAAACTAATCCCACTGCTCCGCTCACTCCCCATAGCCCTGTATCAATCCCAAACTAATCCCACTGCCCTGCTCACTCCCCATAGCCCTGTATCAATCCCAAACTAATCCCATTGCCCCGCTCACTCCTCATAGCCCTGTATCAATCCCAAACTAATCCCACTGCCCCGCTCACTCCCCATAGCCCTGTATCAATCCCAAACTAATCCCACTGCCCTGCTTACTCCCCATAGCCCTGTATTAATTCCCAACTAATCCCACTGCCTCATCTCTCCCCATAGCCCTGTATCAATCCCCAAACTAATCCCACTGCCCCGCTCTCCCCATAGCCCTGTATCAATCCCAAACTAATCCCACTGTCCCACTCTCTCCCCATAGCCCTGTATCAATCCCAAACTAATCCCACTGCCCCACTATCTCCCCATACCCTGTATCAATCCCAAACTAATCCCACCGTCCCACTCTCTCCCCATAGCCCTGTATCAATCCCCAAACTAATCCCACTGTCCCACTCTCTCCCCATAGCCCTGTATCAATCCCAAACTAATCCCACTGCCCCACTATCTCCCCATACCCTGTATCAATCCCAAACTAATCCCACCGTCCCACTCTCTCCCCATAGCCCTGTATCAATCCCCAAACTAATCCCACTGTCCCACTCTCTCCCCATAGCCCAGTATCAATCCCAAACTACACCCATTGTCCCGCACTCTCCCCATAGCCCTGTATCAATCCCAAACTAATCCCACTACCCCACTATCTCCCCATAGCCCAGTATCAATCCCAAACTACACCCACTGCCCCACTCTCTCCCCATAGCCCTGTATCAATCCCCAACTAATCCCACTGCCCCACTCTCTCCTCATAACCCTGTATCAATCCCAAACTAATCCCACTGCCCTGCTCAATATCCCCATAGCCCTGTATCAATCCCCAAACTAATCCCACTGTCCCACTCTCTCCCCACAGCCCTGTATCAATCCCAAACTAATCCCACTGCCCCACTCTCTCCCCATAGCCCTGTATATCTCCCAAACTAATCCCACAGCCCCACTCTCTCCCCATTGTCCTGTATCAATCCCAAACTAATCCCACTGTCCCACTCTCTCCCCAGAGCCCTGTATCAATCCCACTTTGGGGTACAGAAGATACAGAGGAAATCAAATGAATCTTCATGAAAATCATCCTCCCTGGAGCAGAGGCTGTTAAAGGGAGAATTTATTGCGGCTTCACAATAATAAAGAGTTTCGATAGGGTAAATAAGGAACAATTGCAGGTTATCTCTGTAACCTCCTCCAGCCCCTACAATCCTCCCTATCTCTGTAACCTCCTCCAGCCCCTACAACCCGCCATATCTCTGTAACCTCCTCCAGCCCCTACAACCCTCGCTATCTTGGTAAACTCCTCCAGCCCCTACAACCCTCCCGCTCTCTGTAAACTCCTCCAGCCCCTACAACCCTCCCTATCTCTGTAACCACCTCCAGCCCCTACAACCTTCCCTATCTCTGTAACCTCCTCCAGCCCCTAAAACCCTCTCTATCTCTGTAACCTCCTCCAACCCTTACAACCCTCACTATCTCTGTTATCTCCTCCAGCCCCTACAACCCTCCCGATCTCTGTAACCTCCTCCAGCCCCTTCAACCCTCCCTATCTCTGTTACCTCCTCCAGCCACTTCAACCCTCGCTATCTCAGTAACCTCCTCCAGCCCCCACAACCCTCCCTATCTCTGTAACCTCCTCCAGCCCCTACAACCCTCCCTATCTCTGTAACCTCCTCCAGCCTCTACAACCCTCCATATCTCTGTAATCTCCTCCAGCCCCTACAACTCTATCTCAGTAACCTCCTCCAACCCCTACAACCCTCCTTATCTCTGTTACCTTTCCCAGCTCCTACAACCCGCCTTATCTCTGTAACCTCCTCCAGCCCCTACAACCCTCCCTATCTCTGTAACCTCCTCCAGCCCCTACAACCCTCCCTATCTCTGTAACCTCCTCCAGCCCCTACAACCCTCCCTATCTCTGTAACCTCCTCCAGCCCCTACAACCCTCCCTATCTCTGTAACCTTCTCCAGCCTCTACAACCCTCCCTATCTCAGTAACCTCCTCCAGCCCCTACAACCCTCCCTATACCTGTAACCTCCTCCAGCATCTACAACCCTTCCTATCTCTGTAACCTCCTCCAGCCCCTACAACCCTCCCTATCTCTTTAACCTCCTCCAGCCCTTACAACCTTCCCTATCTCTGTAACCTCCTCCAGCCCCTACAACCCTCCCTATCTCTGTAACCTCCTTCAGCCCTTACAACTTTCCCTATCTCTGTAATCTCCTCCAGCCTCTACAACCCTCCCTATCTCTGTAATCTCTTCCAGCCCCTACAACTCTTCCCATGTCTGTAACCTCCTCCAATCCCTACAACCCTCCCTACCTCTTGTAACCTCCTCCAGCCCCTACAACTCTCCCTATCTCTTGTAACCTCCTTCAGCCCTTACAACTTTCCCTATCTCTGTAATCTCCTCCAGCCTCTACAACCCTCCCTATCTCTGTAATCTCTTCCAGCCCCTACAACTCTTCCCATGTCTGTAACCTCCTCCAATCCCTACAACCCTCCCTACCTCTTGTAACCTCCTCCAGCCCCTACAACTCTCCCTATCTCTTGTAACCTCCTCCAGCCCCTACAACTCTCCCTATCTCTGTAACCTCCTCTAACCCCTACAACCCTCCCTATCTCTGTAACATACTCCAGCCCCTACAACCCTCCCTATCTCTGTAACCTCCTCCAGCCCCCACAACCCTCCCTATCTCTGTTAGCTCCTCCAGCCCCTACAACCCTCCCTATCTCTGTAACCTCCTCCAGCCTCTACAACCCTCCATATCTCTGTAATCTCCTCCAGCCCCTACAACTCTATCTCAGTAACCTCCTCCAACCCCTACAACCCTCCTTATCTCTGTTACCTTTCCCAGCTCCTACAACCCGCCTTATCTCTGTAACCTCCTCCAGCCCCTACAACCCTCCCTATCTCTGTAACCTCCTCCAGCCCCTACAACCCTCCCTATCTCTGTAACCTCCTCCAGCCCCTACAACCCTCCCTATCTCCGTAACCTCCACCAGCCCCTACAACCCTCCCTATCTCTGTAACCTTCTCCAGCCCCTACAACCCTCCCTATCTCAGTAACCTCCTCCAGCCCCTACAACCCTCCCTATACCTGTAACCTCCTCCAGCATCTACAACCCTTCCTATCTCTGTAACCTCCTCCAGCCCCTACAACCCTCCCTATCTCTTTAACCTCCTCCAGCCCTTACAACCTTCCCTATCTCTGTAACCTCCTCCAGCCCCTACAACCCTCCCTATCTCTGTAACCTCCTTCAGCCCTTACAACTTTCCCTATCTCTGTAAACTCCTCCAGCCTCTACAACCCTCCCTATCTCTGTAATCTCTTCCAGCCCCTACAACTCTTCCCATGTCTGTAACCTCCTCCAATCCCTACAACCCTCCCTACCTCTTGTAACCTCCTCCAGCCCCTACAACTCTCCCTATCTCTTGTAACCTCCTCCAGCCCCTACAACTCTCCCTATCTCTGTAACCTCCTCTAACCCCTACAACCCTCCCTATCTCTGTAACATACTCCAGCCCCTACAACCCTCCCTATCTCTGTAACCTCCTCCAGACCGTACAATCCTCCCTACATCTGCAACCTCCTCCAGTCCCTACAACCCTCCCTATCTCTGTGACCACCTCCAGCTGCAGAACCCTCCCTATCTCTGTAACCTCCTCCAGCCCCTACAACCCTCCGAGATCTCTGCGCTCCTCCAATTCCGGCCTCTTGACCATCCCCCGATTCCCATCGCTCCACCATTGGTGGCCGTGCCTTCAGCTGCCTGGGGGGCCCTGAGCTCTGGAATTCCCTCCCTCGACCTCTCCCCCTCTCTCTCTTCCTTTCTATCTCTGCTCCATTCAGGCTCCCTCTTTGAGCGAGCTTTTGCTCGCCTGACCCTTCTCTCTCCCTTTAGGCTCCGGTTGTATTCGGGCAGCCGCTTCTGCGTAACCCCCTGGGGATTCTCTCTGACCGGCACTACATAAAGGCAGCCGGGTGTTGTTGGAACTCCGAGGTCTTACTTGGCCGGAGGGTGCAGTACTTGACGGCCGCGCTGTGAAGGGCCACACACGTCACGTTCTCCCCCGACAGCCGGGCGGGCGAGTTCTCGTTGAGGACGAGCTGGGAGTCTGCGCTGATGTTCCGTGACAGGCCCAGCCAGTGGATCCGAGCCCTGGGGTATCCGCCCCGCCAGGCGCAGGAAAACTGCAGGGTCCTGTGGTTCTCCACGGACACCATCGAACAAGATGGCTCCCCCCAAGGCAGCTCTGTCAGGGAAACAAAGAGGCTAAGGCAACGCGTCCAAATTCATCGAATCCCCAGCCACCGGATGAGGCCGTTCTGCCCATCTGCTCTGTGCTGCTCCACACGAGCCTCCTCCCACCCCCTCTCCATCTCACCCCATCCCCCTTATGCTTCTATTCCTCTCTCCCTCATGTGTTTATCCAGCTTCTCCCCTTAAATACATCGACACTATTCGCCTCCACCACTCCCTGTGGGAGCGAGTCCCACATTCTCCCCACTCTCTGGGTAAAGAGGTTTCTCCTGAATTTCCCCATTCGGTTTATTAGCGACGAACTTATTTTTGCATCGAGAAAAATGCTCTGTTCAGTTCCGGTCATCGATCGAGACCGGAGATCGAGAGGGAGGGAGGGAATGGACTCAAGACCTTGCATTTCTCCAGCACCTTTCCCCTCACCTCAGGATGTCCCAAAGTGTTTCGCGGCCAATGAAGGGCTTTTTTTTGGTTGAGGTGTGGTCACTGTTGCGATGCAGCAGCCGATTTTGGCACAGCAAGATCCCACAAACTGCAACGAGGTGGACCAATCCACAACCACAAGCCCTGCCCCCCATCCCCACCCCCCCAAATGTTGCAGCAATGGATCACTGCCTTAGAGCGGGACACACTTCGCCCCGAAGCATTACCCCCCACCCCCACCCCAGGCTAATGCGACTTCAACTTCCGCACAATATCTCTCTCCTGTTTATTTTTTGTCTCAGGGAAGGTGACATATTTTTTTATTGATAAAATGTTGTTAGGTGCTCTGAATGACTCGAACATTGCTGAAAATAGGGGCTGCTGAATTTTTTAAGGTAATCAGTTGAGGTGGTCATGCTTCTCGAAGTGACGTATGCTCATACACAGGAACGTGTTCCAGCCCTGCGCCCTATCTTTGATCGCCGGGGGCGCTGGGGGAGCCTATGGTTCCCCGCCGCTGTCTCCACGGCAACGCCTCGGCCAATCAGAGTTGACTTGCCAACCGACCCTTCCCCCCCCCCACCCCCCCCCACCAGTCCTATAAATTGTGATGGTTTGAAATTTGACATTCTTGCACTTGTCTGTTTGAGTGCAGGGCGACAACTAACAGCACTTCTCTCTTTTCAGCAATATTGAAATACTCTCTGTTACTATAGCTTGCCCTTTTGAAATAGCAAGAGGGTTATTCGAGATGTTGAAGGCACAGGCGTGGATGATGTCTGGGAATGATAAATTGCATAAGGGAATTAACGTTTTTGCAGGTTATAAGTTTACATTTGTGGAAAGGCCTATTTGATAGTGTTAGGAACTAGAGATAGCTTTAAGTAAGTTATATTTGTGTTTGTGGGTGTTCGGAATGAAGTTTAAGATGATGTTTCTATACTGGTGTGTTAAGAAAAAGGCAAACTCAAGACTGAATTTCACTTTAGGAGGTGCCGGAATTTTAATGAGATTTTACGACTCTTGAAGGGAAGGCAAAGCAAACACAAGGTAGGGAAAAAAAAAAATTGTGCTGTTGCTCAGCAGCAGGAAGCCCACACAGAGGAACTGAAAGCAGTTTGACTTCAGTTGGTCATTATGCTGTCCGGTTAAGGGAGCAGTTTAAGTCTCTCTCTAGCTGACATACAAGCAGGTTGCTGAGGGCAATAACTCGAAGAATCTTCGATGAGTTGCTGTAAAATGAATGTAAGAGTGAATGTCAAGTGAGTTCTGGATCTCAAGGGAGATACCGAGTTGCCAGCAGTCTACTGGGAGAGGGAACTGCAGGGAGCAGGTCCTAAAAGAAAACGAGAAAGGCCCAAGAAGCCCTTTAAGTAGTCAAAGAGAAAGAACAGGAATCTGGAAGAGTGAAGTTAAAGCGAGGAGCCGAGGAAGGCTCCAGGCTTGAAGGGAGAAAGCTGTAGGATGCAGATTTAAAGCAAAATAGGCTTGTGAGCAGCCAGTAGATCCAAGGAGACAGGCGAATGTCTGTGACTCTTTACTATGGGCATGTGAAGCAGTGGTACTCTGTTGGCATGGCTGAGTCTGAGAGAGAGTGGAAGGAAACCTGAATGCACATGGTGATCCAGGGGAGAGGAATGTCGGGAGGAGAGTTCGAAACCCTGGAGGTGGACCCTTGTGGAAGGCGTCTGAGAGAGAGCGTCGCTTGGGAGAAGATTCCAAAGTGGGTTCTTCAGGGAAAACCTCATGTGAAATACAGAGTGCAGTGAGACCGGTTGGCTCACCGTGTGACAAACCTCTCATGGGGAATTGTGGAGGATCCATAGCATCTGCTTGGGGTGGCATCTATCACTTGGTTTCAGAGTGTGGTGTGTGTGACCACAGGTTGCCTATTGGTTTAAATGGACTGTGTACTTAGTGTGAATATGAGAGTATAAGATAGCTTTTGTAACTTGCGTTATCCTTACAGATCTGTATATTTCTGTAAAAGTATAGTTGTGGGTGAAGGAGTATTGTTATATAGTTCATCTTTTCTTGTTTAATAAATGTTTTACTCTTTTGTTAAAAGTCCACCAGCTGACTCCAGTGACTCTGTTCAGTAGCCACTCTCCACATATCTAAACAAAAAATAAAAGTTGGGATCTATCAAGCCGGGTTTCACCTTGGGATCTGACTTGTGCAGTAGTCGCATCAACTGGGATGATAATAGTCATACAGAACTGGAGTTTTGCTGACAAAAGAGACAAGCTGCCAAAACTTTTCATCTTGCACTCATCAGGACAAATCACCAGAATACCAATCGTAAAGGAAACAACAATTTATACTGCATGAGAAGGCACCGCTGATTGGTTGGAAAATGGATTCTGATTGGTAGAGGTGTCACCATGGAGAATGCACAGGGAACAGTTAACTGCCAAGCTTTTATTTAAATTCAAAGAGGCAGGTTGGCTCTGATTGGTCAAGGCGTTACACGGGGAATGAACTCTGTCCCCCAAGCTTTTGTTTCATTGAGAAATGTGCAATGTGTGGACTTGCTCCTTCTGTCTGCCAAAGGACAGGGCCCTGTGTGTGAATATATGTGGCTTCTAGCATGTGTAAGTGAGCTGCACTGTGAGCCTTACTGATAATCTTAAATTGGTTGTTAGAGTGGCTCTTGGCACAATCGGGGTTGTTTAGCAAGTGTTGTCCAATTGCGAAATCACATCTGATGTTGGACACTGTGTTCTGAGTTTGTCAAGCTTGGTACGAGCCTGATGCCAACAGTCAAAGGGACATCTGACACAATCCCCAGTCTTTGGCACGTACAGCCTACACATCTGGCATCACACCAGCACTGAAATTGATTTACTCATTTGTGTGGTCGGGAGAAGGTGGTTTTGGCTTGGGAAGAGTTGGTATTCCTGCAATCTGTCCTGAGGAGCGCAAAATGCAAAGCTTCGACAGAGTGTCTCCTCCTTTCAGCAACGCTCGATGTTTAAGGTATTCTGGACAGTTGCGAACCTTCATGGTTCACAATGGCTTTAATTCGAAAATCTGCCCATGCATTGAACCAATTGACAATTTTATTACTTTCAGTGACTACGATAGCTACCTCAGGTGAAGCAAAGGTTGAGTTCAACGTCGGAATACTTGTTAAATTTATTATAGCTCAACCCTTACGAAGCGGCATTGTGGCGTGGTGGTTTAAGCATCCCGACCTCTGAGGTGGAAGTTCTGGGTTCATAATCCCACCCAGGATTTAATGGGGTGATGTAGACAGGGGACGTGTCCAAACAGGTGGAGTATCAACCTGTTAAATCCTTCAACCACACACCGATAGCAGGTGGTCAGCCATGTAGTGGAAAGAAAATTGGAGTCTCCACAGTCCCTATCCAGAGCAACAGGCCACAACAGGCATGCAAAAGGCTTGGCCTTTTCCCTGCTCTGGCTGGGGTGGGTTTGGCACGAGGAAAGCTGGAGTGTGATGCCACAAGCAGTCGAATAGTTGGCAACTGTTCATAGCCCCCCCCCACCCCGCCCCCGTCGCCTCTATCCCAGCTTCGAAATGTAATGCCCAATGGGGGGGTTGGGACTGCCTCCTGGCAGAGAACAGAAGAAGAATTTAAGATCTGTTGGACAAGCCATGAAGATGATTATTTTTGGTATCAGCTGAAGATTCTAATTATTGGATTATGTGAAGCTAGGCTTACTATTAGAGCTCGGATTATTTGACCCATAAGGAGCGACATGCAAAATTATAACACTGAGGTTAGTTTCCATTACTGTATCTGATGAGTTTCTTCATGCGTTTTGTAGATAGATGAGTGATTGCATTAATTGTGTTTTAACTTAAAGGTCACTCCCTTTTATGCCACTTTTATTCTCTTCCTCTCCGTTTATGTTGTCATGGACAAATAAGACACATCAACCTTCCATCGCCAGTTCAGGAAGGTGCAACCCTATTAACCGTTCTTGTACCCGCCTGCCAACCTTTTACGGGTACTGGAGTTGGGGTCTCAGAACGGTAACAAAAATATAACAATTTTCATAATATTATTGTGATCTATTGTAAAAGTGGGTTCATTGTGGGGTTTGGGTAGTTTGTGTGTGTGTGTGTGTGTGTGTGAACGTGTGTGTGTGTGTGTGTTTATGTGTGTGTGTGTGTGTGTGTGTGTGTGTGTGTGTGTGTGTGTGTGTGTGTGCACCTGTGTGTGTGAACGTGTGTGTGTGTGTGTGTGTGTGTGTGTGCCTATGTCTGTGTGTGTTTATATGAACGTGTGTGTATGTGTGCCTGTGTGTGTGTGTGTGTGTGTGTGTGTGTGTGTGTGTATGAACGTGTGTGTGTGTGTGTGCCTGTGTGTGTGTGTGTGTGTGTGTGGGGTGGGGGTAGGGGTAGGGGTAGGGGTATGTAATTGAATTGGGGACAGCCGCTCTGGAGGCTTTGAGTCATCAACAAGAAGCCAGGTTTGAAATGCTAAATACGTAAACATGGCTGAAGTTTTAGAATGTGAGGGAAATTTGCATTTATAGCTAAATTAGGTTAGTTTGAATTTCAAGGAGATGGTAAGATGTTACACCTAGCCAGAAGAAGCCAAGCCAAACAGTGAGGTTATTTTTCCCAAAGGTTAGTGATAATATGAGTACTATGAAAAGATTTATATTAGGAGAAAAGTAAAGTAGCAAAAACATAAGGGAACAATGGAATTTGCATTAAAAAGGGAGAAACATGTATAAAGGAGATGAGGCTGTGTGTAAGAGTAGAAGATGTTCTAAGATCTAACACGAGTGTGAAAAGCCTCCAGCCTCTGTGCATCAAGTTGCTGTTTACAGGAACCAAAGCCTAGAAAACTCACTTTGAATCCTCCTGCCTAGGGCATCGTGTTGCTTTGCCTGGGTCTGTTTAAATCTATTTGTTTTGGCTATTGCCTTAACGGAGACGTAACTGGGAGCCAGGTTAATGAGGGGTTTTAGGAGTTAGTAATTTATAGACCTATGTATGTGCTTCAAATCTCTGCTTTTGTTAATAAATGTTTCATTTGGTTTTCTAAAATCCTCTGAAGCCGTGGTAGTCTTATTACTTCTGAATTCAGGGCATGCGTCTCGAAATAAATACAAATCGCAAAACAGTCGTGATCAAGTTTCCCTGGTGGATTTGATCGGTCTGGCACACGTCACCCGCTACGTGGTAACAAAAGCTCTGGGCTCCCTCCACAGCTTCTCCGTTAGAAATTCCCTGATGTTTTTGGTCCAAAGTGAATAGCTCCCAGTTCCAAGGGGGAGTAGTAACGTCGGTGGGCCAGTAATCCAGCTGCACCAGCCTTGTTCCCCGGGGGTCATGGGTTCAAATCCCACCAACAGCAGCGGGTGGAATTTTAAAAAAGGTTCAAACCTGTGAGACCCCGAGGGGACTCGAAGGGGTGGATGGGGAGTGGATGTCCCCTCTTGCGGGGAAGAGTCTAGAACTAGGGGTCACTGCTTAAAAACAAGGGGCCGCCCATTCAAAGCAGAGATGAGGCGAAATGTTTGTCACTCCGAGTTAGAGCTCCCTTCCTGAAAAGTAGAGTCTTTAAATGTTTTTAAGGCGGAGGTGGATAGATTCTTGGTAAGAAAGAGGGAGGTAGGTTACTGGGGGTGGGCGGGGATGCAGCTTTCAGGTTACTATCCGATGAGCCAAGATCTTATTGAGTGGCGGAGGAGGCTCGAGGGGCTGAGTGACCTAACTCCTGATCCGAGTTCGTATGTTCCGCACACTCCCCCACCCCTCCCCCCACCCCCCACCCCCCCCACCCCCAACGACCCCCTGTGCCTACCCACCCACCCACTCCAAATACTAAACTGCATTTGCCACTGACTGGCCCACTCCCTGAATCACTCAGTGCCTGGCTGCGAGTTTCTGTCCCAGGCTGCTTGGCGCCGGAGTGCCCCAAGGAGAGCCGCGTGCCGCGCTGGCACTCACCGTAGACGTTAAGGGTCAGGGTCTTCCTCACGCTGCGGCCCATCTTGGTGTTCACGACGATGCAGCTGTACACCCCGGCCTGGTCCAGTTGGACACGCTCCAGGGTCAGGGTGGGGTCGGAGGGCACGCTGGTGTCGCCGCTCTCCCCGACGCTCCAGAAGTGCTGGGCGGGCGGCTCGGAGCTGGTGGCGCAGGTCAGGTTGACGGTGGAATTGACCAGGACGAAGCGGGAGGGCTCGGGGTCCAGCGAGGACACGATGCTGACGGTGGGCACGTCCGGACCATCTGGGGAGGGGGGGGGGGTTGGGGGGGAGAAAGAAAGGAGTCACGTGGACATGGTATCCGGATCGCGATGCCCCTGTGGTCGAATAGCTGTCGCCGTTCACGGTTCTCCCCTCCTCCATCCCCGCTTCAAAATTTAGTCCCCATCCTGCGCCACTTGCTCAATGACCCCCTCCCTGCCCCCTGACCCCCGACCTGTCATATTTGTCTGCCACTGAGTTCCCCCACCCGATGTGTCACATTTCCCCCACTCCCCCGAGGGCCAAGGCCACTCCCCCCTCCTCCAAGCCAACCCAACCAATTTTCTTCCAGCCTTATCTATTCCTGTACGGTCCCCCATTTCCTAGCCCAGCTCTTGCCCCCTCCCCTCAGGATCTTCAACTGCCTCCAAATCCTCTCTCTGGAGGTCAGAGGGACAGTACTGAGGGAGTGCTGCACTGTCAGAGAGTCAGTACTGAGGGAGTTCTGCACTGTCAGAGGGTCAGTACTGATGGAGTGTGGGAGGATCAGTACTGCACTCCCTCAGTACTGCACTCCCTCAGTACTGACCCTCCGACAGTGCAGCACTCCCTCAGCACTCTCTTGGAATGCTGACTTGGATTATGGGGCTCAAGTCTTTGGAGCGCAGACTCGAGCACACGACTTTCTGACTCAGAGGGGAGAGAGAGAAAACGAGAGAAAGAGAGAGAGAGAGAGAGAGAGAAAGAAAGAGAGAGCTATCGAGGGCCAAACCCACTTGGCCAATCTGATACCTGGCGCTTTCCCAAGTGAAGTAGAAGTCTGTGGAATACTTACAGTAGATCCTGAGCAGCTTGTGGGATGCATCATTGCTGAAGGGGTTTTGTACGGAGCAGGTATACGTTCCACTGTCCCCTCTAATCACGTCCTTAATTGTTAACTCATCGCCGGCTATCACTGTGTGAGCATCACTGACGATCTGCTTGCCGTCCTTGGTCCATATCAGGGTGTCCCATGTCCCCGTTGCCATGGTGCAGGTCATGGTCACCTTGGGTTCACCCTCCTTCACGTCACCCACGGGTGTCACCACCTTGACGCCCTTGATGAGCTCTGGGTGGAGGGTCAGAGGAGAGGGAGACCAGTGTCAGTCAGGGAAACAGGAATGCGGAGATATCGCCGGCGCGGAGGGAGGGCCATTCAGCCCGTCACCTCTGTGCCAGCCCACAAGAGTGCCACCCAGTCTAATCCCATGTCCAGCTCTTGGTCCGGAGTGCTTGCATCATGAGCTTTTCTGCCTCTCCCACCCTGTCGGCCAGTGAGTTCCAGGCCCCTGACCAACTCTCTGCTTTGGAAAATTTCTCCTCCGCTCCCCACCCCACCCCCGCATTATTTTTATCTTTTTTAACAGGATGTGGGTGTCACTGGATAGGCCAGAAATTATTACCCATCTCTAATTGCCCCTTGAGAAGGTGGGGGTGAGCTGCCTTCTTGACCCGCTGCAGTCCATGTGGTGTAGGTACACCCACCGTGCTGTTAGGGAGGGAGTTCCAGGATTTTGACCCAGCGACAGTGAAGGAACGGCCGATATATTTCCAAGTCAGGATGGTGAGTGACTTGGAGGGGAACTTCCAGGTAGTGGTGTTCCCATGTGTCTGCTGCCCTCGTCCTTCTAGATGGTAGAGGTCGCGGGTTTGGAAGGTGCTGTCTAAGGAGCCTTGGTGAATTCCTGCAGTGCATCTTGTAGATGGTACACACACTGCTGCTACTGTGTGTCGGTGGTGGAGGGAGTGAATGTTTGTGGATGGGGTGCCAATCAAGCGGGGCTGCTTTGTCCTGGATGGTGTCGAGCTTCTTGAGTATTGTGGGAGCTACACTCATCCAGGCAAGTGGAGAGTATTCCCTCACACTCCTGACTTGTGCCTTGTAGATGGTGGACAGGCTTTGGGGAGTCAGGAGGTGAGTTACTCACCACAGGATTCCCAGCCTCTGACCTGCTCTTGCAGCCGCAGTATTTATATGGCTCGTCCAATTCAGTTTCTGGTCAATGCTTAGACTAGTTGTTTTCTATCTGTGGCATCGGACTCTTGACCTCTCTGTTAAGAGGAATAGCTCCTCCCTCGCCGCTTGGTCACAGCCAATCGTAGTTTTATGAAGCGCAATTAAATCTCCCCTCAGCCTCCTCTGCTCCAAAGGAACCAACCTAATCTTCCCCCATTCTTAAAACTCTCCCAGAAACCTCCTGTGTAAATCTGCTCTGCGCCCTCTCTCTCTCCCCTGTGATCACCTCCTTACAGTAACGTGGTGTCCAGAGCTGAGCACAGTACTCTAGCTGTGGCCCAACAGGTGTTTCAGACAGAGGGGTGGGTGGGGGGGTGGTGGTGTAGTGCTAATGCCACTGGACTCTTAATGCTAATGCTCTGGAGGGTGGGGGCATGGGGTCTGAATCGCACCAGGGCAGCTGCTGTAATTTAAATTCGGTGAATAAATCAGGGATTGAAAAGCCAGTTTCGGTCATGGTGACCATGGAACTATCATCGATTGCTGTAAAAACCCCATCTGGTTCACTAAAGCCCTTTAGGGAGGGGAAATCTGCCGTCCTTACCCCGGTCTGGCCAAACGTGACTCCAGACCCCACAGCGATGTGGTTGACTCTTAACTGCCCCTCTGAAATGGCTGAGCAAGCCCCTCAGTTCAAGGGCAATTAGGGATGGGCAACAAATGCTGACCTGGTCAGCGACACCCACATCCCATGAAATGGGTAAAGGTACGAGCATTAAGCTCCCTGTTCTTCGATTTGACGCCTCGGTTAACAGGGGACAGACTCCCACCTGCTTCCTTGGATGCTTTAGCTGTCTTCAGGGATCTGTGCACATTCACACTGTTATTCCAGGCTCCTCAGGATCTGTCCGTTTATTGTGGATTCCCCTACCTTCCCTGAATGCATTACCTCCCACTTCTCTGGACTGATCTCCACTTGCAGGTTATCACAGCCATAATGTATATAGAGGACACAGGAGGCCATTTGGACCAGCGTGCCCGAGCTGGCTCTTTGAAAGATCTGTCCAATTGGTCCCCAATGTCTGTGCCCCCCGGCTCTTTCCCCTGATAGACCTGCAACATTTTCCCCCCTCAAGTATTTATCCAATCCCCCCTTTGGAAAGTTCCTATTGAATCTGCTTCCACCGCCCTTTCAGGCAGCACCTTCCAGATCACAACAACTCGCTGTGTCAGAACAAAAATCCTCCTCATCTCCCCCTCTGGTTCTTTTCCTGATTCTCTTCAATCTGAGTCCCTCTGGTTACCGACCCTCCTGCCACTGGAAACACTTTCTCCTCATTGACTCTATCCAAACCCCCTCATGATTCTGAACGCCTCGATTCAATCTCCCCCTTAACCTTCTCCGCTGTAAGGAGAACAATCCCAGCTTCTCCCAGTCACTCCACATGGACTTGGCGTAGGTGAGGCCACATCTGGAGTACGATGTGCAATCTTGGTCCCCTTATTTGAGAAGAGATATAATTGCGTTGGAAGCAGTTCAGGGAAGGTTCACTTGACTAATACCGGGCATGAGGGGAGTGGGTGGTGGGGGGGGGGCTTATCTTATGATGGAAAGGTTGAGCAGGTTGGGCCTGTATCCACTGGAGTTTAGACGAATGAGGGGGGTGCGATCTTATTGAGACATATCAGATCCTGAGGGGACTTGACAGTGCGGATGCTAAAGGGATGTTTCCCCTAGTGGGAGAGGTCAGACCTAGGAGAGGGGGCGGGGGGCACAGTACCAAAGTAAGAGCCCTCCCAGTTCAAACAGAGGTGAGAATTTTTTTTCTCTGAGAGGGTCATGAGTCTGCGGAATTCTCTTCCCTAGAGAGCGGTGGAGGATGGGTCATTGACTATTTTTAAGGCAGAGGTAGATAGGTTCTTGACCAACAAGGGAGACAAGGTTTATTGGGAGTTAAGGGGGGGAAAGTGGAGTTTGGTGGTGGAAGGGAGGTCAGCCATGATCTTATTGAGTGGCAGGAGCAGCTCGAAGGGGCTGAGTGGCCTCCCCCTGATCCTAATTCACGTGTTCGAACGTTCTTAAGCCCCCCCTCATCCCTGGGAGTTTACCAGTCAATTCTCCTTCACGGTCTCCCTCCAAGGCCTGCACCTTCTTCCCCAAAGTGGGCTAGTGGGTCAGAATCGGACACCGGTCGATCGAGCCGGGCCCAAACCCGTGATTCCTTCCGAAATGATTCGGCCGCCAAAACAATGATTCGAACAGCAAAATTCGGGTTGAGGTTTCGCGGAGCCTAGCTACTCACCATACACTCGGAGCGTGACGGTCCTGCTGCTCGGCTCCTCGTCCACCGCAGTTAAGGAGACAACGTAAGTCCCATTGTCGGAGAGAGTTGTGTTAAGGAGTTCAATCGACGCCGAGCTGGTGTTAACCCTCAGCCGACCCTTGAAAGCCAGGGACACGTCTAACGATGTGCTCTGACCCACCTTCCAACTGGCAAAGGTCTTACCCCGGGCCCAGTCGACATGGGGGGGGTGAATGCTTTTGTAAACAACCTCCAGGCTCGTGATGTCTCCCACGACAGCCCTCACTGGGCTGTTAGCTTGGATCTCGATACACTCCGCCAGGCCTGGGGTGAAAGGTGAGAGGTGAAAGTTTGTACGATTGGGTCCGCGGGACTGAGGGAGTGCTGCACTGTCAGAGGGTCAGTACTTGGGGAGTGCTGCACTGTCAGAGGGTCAGTACTGAAGGAGTGCTGCACTGTCAGAGGGTCAGTACTGAGGGAGTGCTGCACTGTCAGAGGGTCAGTACTGAGGGAGTGCTGCACTGTCAGAGGGTCAGTACTGAGGGAGTGCTGCACTGTCAGAGGGTCAGTACTGAGGGAGTGCTGCGCTGTCAGTGGGTCAGTACTGAGGGAGTGCTGCACTGTCAGAGGGTCAGTACTGAGGGAGCGCTGCACTGTCAGAGGGTCAGTACTGAGGGAGTGCTGCACTGTCAGAGGGTCAGTACTGAGGGAGTGCTGCACTGTCGGAGGGTCAGTACTGAGGGAGCGCTGCACTGTCAGGGGGTCACTACTGAGGGAGTGCTGCACTGTCGGAGGGTCAGTACTGAGGGAGTGCTGCGCTGTCAGAGGGTCAGTACTGAGGGAGTGCTACACTGTCAGAGGGTCAGTACTGAGGGAGTGCTGCACTGTCAGAGTGTCAGTACTGAGGGAGTGCTGCGCTGTCGGAGGGTCAGTACTGAGGGAGTGCTGCACTGTCAGATGGTCAGTACTGAGGGAGTTCTGCACTGTCAGAGGGTCAGTATTGAGGGAGTGCTGCACTGTCAGAAACCTTGGCTTTTGGATGAGACATTAAACCCAGGCCCCTGTCTGCCCTCTCGGGGGGGTGTGAAAGATCCCGCAGCCACTGTTTGGAGGAAGAGGGGGGGGGGAGGGGGGGGGGCGGGTGGCGGTGTGGGGAAGGTCTCCCCGGTGTCCTGGGGCCAATATTTTCCCCTCAACCAACATCACTAAAAAAGTTAAAACCAAAAAAACTGCGGATGCTGGAAATCCAAAACAAAAACAGAATTACCTGGAAAAACTCAGCAGGTCTGGCAGCATCGGCGGAGAAGAAAAGAGTTGACGTTTCGAGTCCTCATGACCCTTCAACAGAACTTGAGTTCGAGTCCAGGAAAGAGCTGAAATATCAGCTGGTTTAAGGTGTGTGTGTGGGGGGCGGAGAGATAGAGAGACAGAGAGGTGGAGGGGGTTGGTGTGGTTGTAGGGACAAACAAGCAGTGATAGAAGCAGATCATCAAAAGATGCCAACGACAATAAAAAAGTGCTGTTTGTGGGATCTTGCTGTGCGCACATGGGCTGCTGCGTCTTCTACATCACAACAGTGACCACACTTCAAAAAAAAAATGCCCTTCACTGGCTGGTGAAACGCCTTGGGACGGCCTGAGATTGGGGAAAGGCGCTAGGCAAATGCAAGTCTGTCTCTCCTGGTGCTGATGCGATGCAGGAGCGCGTTCGCTGGGAGGGTGAGTTCAGGGTCCTCTGACAGGACGTGAAATGGTTTCTGTTTCAGCTTGTTCACCGAGGCTCCCACACCGAGGCTTGGTCACTGCTGGGATATTGTAACCATCGACACCGAATGAGCTGGGATCCCTATCCCCATACCTTCCCTCAAACCCTCACACGCCACATCCTGGGTGAACAGGGTCTCACAAAGCATCCAGCACCACCACCAATATTTATATGACACCCCCCCCCCCCCCCCCCCCCCTACTCCCGCAGTGGAACGAAAGGTCTCCAAGGCTGTAGTGCAACAAAATTTGAGCCCCAACCACGTCAAGAGCTATCAGGGACAGGCAGCCATAAGCTCAGTCAATGAGCTCGGTTTTTAAAATGTGTCTTAAAGGAGGAGGGACGGAGAGAGAGAGAAAGAGAGAGAGAGAGACAGAGAGAGATAGAGGCGGAGAGAGAGAGAGGCAGAGAGGAGGAGAGAGAGGGGCGGAGAGGGAGAGAGAGAGATAGACAGAGAGAGATAGGTAGAGGTGGAGAGAGAGAGAGAGAGCGCGAGAGGGAGGTGGAGAGCTTTAAGATGGAAATTCCATAGCTCGGGGCCCCCAGGCAGCTGAAGGCACGGCCGCCAATGGTGGAGCGATGGGAATCGGGGGATGGGCAAGAGGCCGGAATTGGAGGAGCGCAGAGATCTCGGAGGATTGTAGGGCCTGGAGGAGGTTACAGAGATAGGGAGGGTTGTAGGGCCTGGAGGAGGCTACAGAGATAGGGAGGGTCGTAGGGACTGGAGGAGGTTACAGAGATAGGGAGGGTTGTAGGGGCTGGAGGAGGTTACAGAGATAGGGAGGGTTGTAGAGGCTGGAGGAGGTTACAGAGATAGGGAGGGTTGTAGGGCCTGGAGGAGGCTACAGAGATAGGGAGGGTTGTAGGGGCTGGAGGAGGTTACAGAGATTGGGAGGGTTGTAGGTTCTGGAGGAGGTTACAGAGATAGGGAGGGTTGTAGGGGCTGGAGGAGGTTACAGAGATATGGAGGGTTGTAGGGGCTGGAGGAGGTTACAGAGATAGGGAGGGTTGTAGGGGCTGGAGGAGGTTACAGAGATAGGGAGGGTTGTAGGGGCTGGAGGAGGTTACAGAGATAGGGAGAGTTGTGGGGGCTGGAGGAGGTTACAGAGATAGGGAGGGTTGTAGGGGCTGGAGGAGGTTACAGGGATAGGGAGGGTTGTAGGGGCTGGAGGAGGTTACATGGATAGGGAGTGTTGTAGGGGCTGGAGGAAGTTACAGGGATAGGGAGTGTTGTAGGGGCTGGAGGAGGTTACAGAGATAGGGAGGGTTGTAGGGGCTGGAGGAGGTTACAGAGATAGGGAGGGTTGGAGGGGCTGGAGGAGGTTACAGAGATAGGGAGGGTTGTAGGTTCTGGAGGAGGTTACAGAGATAGGGACGGTTGTAGGGGCTGGAGGAAGTTACAGAGATAGGGAGGGTTGTATGGGCTGGAGGAGGTTACAGAGATAGGGAGAGTTGTGGGGGCTGGAGGAGGTTACAGAGATGGGAGGGTTGTAGGGGCTGGAGGAGGTTACAGGGATAGGGAGGGTTGAAGGGGCTGGAGGAGGTTACAGGGATAGGGAGTGTTGTAGGGGCTGGAGGAGGTTACAGAGATAGGGAGGGCTGTAGGGGCTGGAGGAGGTTACAGAGATAGGGAGGGTTGTAGGTGCTGGAGGAGGTTACAGAGATAGGGAGGGTTGTAGGGGCTGGAGGAGGTTACAGAGATAGGGAGAGTTGTGGGGGCTGGAGGAGGTTACAGAGATAGGGAGGGTTGTAGGGGCTGGAGGAGGTTACAGGGATAGGGAGGGTTGTAGGGGCTGGAGGAGGTTACATGGATAGGGAGTGTTGTAGGGGCTGGAGGAAGTTACAGGGATAGGGAGTGTTGTAGGGGCTGGAGGAGGTTACAGAGATAGGGAGGGTTGTAGGGGCTGGAGGAGGTTACAGAGATAGGGAGGGTTGGAGGGGCTGGAGGAGGTTACAGAGATAGGGAGGGTTGTAGGTTCTGGAGGAGGTTACAGAGATAGGGACGGTTGTAGGGGCTGGAGGAAGTTACAGAGATAGGGAGGGTTGTAGGGGCTGGAGGAAGTTACAGAGATAGGGAGAGTTGTGGGGGCTGGAGGAGGTTACAGAGATGGGAGGGTTGTAGGGGCTGGAGGAGGTTACAGGGATAGGGAGGGTTGAAGGGGCTGGAGGAGGTTACAGGGATAGGGAGTGTTGTAGGGGCTGGAGGAGGTTACAGAGATAGGGAGGGCTGTAGGGGCTGGAGGAGGTTACAGAGATAGGGAGGGTTGTAGGTGCTGGAGGAGTTTACAGAGATAGGGAGGGTTGTAGGGGCTGGAGGAGGTTACAGAGATAGGGAGGGTTGTAGGGGTGGAGGAGGTTACAGAGATAGGGAGGGTTGTAGGGGCTGGAGGAGGTTACAGAGATAGGGAGGGTTGTAGGGGCTGGAGGAGGTTACAGAGATAGTGAGGGTTGTAGGTGCTGGAGGAGGTTACAGAGATAGGGAGGGTTGTAGGGGCTGGAGGAGGTTACAGAGATAGGGAGGCTTGTAGGGGCTGGAGGAGGTTACAGAGATAGTGAGGGTTGTACGGACTGGAGGAGGTTACAGAGATAGGGAGGGTTGTAGGGGCTCGAGGAGGTTACAGAGATAGGGAGGGTTGTAGGGGCTGGAGGAGGTTACAGAGATACGGAGGGTTGTAGGGGTTGGAGGAGGTTACAGAGATAGGGAGGGTTGTAGGAACTGCTGCCTGGGAGAGGGATGGTGTCCGTCACTGGGGTAAAGAGTTTCGATTGGGATCTGGAAACTGCAGGTCTCGTGAAAGGTCATCGAGCTGAAACATTAACTCTGTTTCTCTCTCCACTGAGACGCTGAACGTTTCCAGTAATTGCAGTTTTTATTTCAGACATCCAACATGGGCAGTATTTTGCCTTTCTAAGACAGATTAGCACCCGGGAGAATTCCCTGCCTCCCGTTTATTGGCACGTTTAGAGTCTGGCTGAGAGAATTAAAGCCGGAACTCTCGCTGCTGTTGTTTGTCAGTGCACAGTGGCCGAGTTTCAGATTAGCTCCGTCTCTAGGTGGTTCTCACCTGACAGTAGGCCTGCCCAGAGCAGACCAATACCTGTGTGCATCGTCCAAGCCTCCTGTCCCCACTTCACGTCAGTTCCTGCCTCGAATTCGGATCAATCTCTCCCTCTCATGGCCCAGGAACTCACACGGACGGTTGCTCTCTGACTGCAGCTTGCACCTGTTATGCCAGAGGTAAGGAGAGGCTCATTCCTACGTCCTGAGGAACTTTGCCCCACGCCCCTGTATACTGCTCTCCCATCCACTTTCATTTCTGACACAACCTTTGACATTTAGACAAAGAGGGAACTGGGAGGGTCAGGGTGAGCTCAACAGCTCAACTGGATAAACCAGCACGGGCAGGCAGAGAGGGAGGGAACCAGATTCAACAAAAGCAGTCACAGGTGCTCACACATACTCACGGGCGCGCGCACACACACACACAAACACACACAAACACACACACACACACACACACACACACAGAAACACACAGACAGAAACACAGTCACACACACACACAGAAACACAGCCACACACACACAGAAACACACACACACACACACACACACACAGAAACACAGCCACACACACACAGAAACACACACACACACACACACACTCAGAGAAACACAGTCACACACACAGAAACACACGCACACACACAGACAGAAACACAGTCACACACAGAGACAGAAACACACAGACAGAAACACAGTCACACACACACCCAGAAACACACACACACACACACAGAAACACAGTCACACACACAGACAGAAACACAAACACACACACGCACAGACAGAAATACACACATATGCACACGCAGAAACACAGACACATAAGCATCTATCTCTGTAACCTCCTCCAGCCCCTACAACCCTCCCTATCTCTGTAACCTCCTCCAGCCCCTACAACCTTCCTTATCTCTGTAACCTCCTCCAGCCCCTACAACCCTCCCTATCTCTGTAACCTCCTCCAACCCCTACAACCCTCCCTATCTCTGTAACCACCTCCAGTCCCTACAACCTTCCCTATCTCTGTAACCTCCTCCAGCTCCTACATCCCTCCCTATCTCTGTAACCTCCTCCAGCCCCTGCAACCCTCCCTATCTCTGTAACCTCCTCCAGCTCCTACATCCCTCCCTATCTCTGTAACCTCCTCCAGCCCCTACAACCCTCCCTATCTCTGTAACCTCCTCCAGCCCCTACAACCCTCCCTATCTCTGCAACCTCCTCCAGCCCCTACAACCCTCCCTATCTCTGTAACATCCTCCAGCCCGTACAAACCTCCCTATCTCTGTAACATCCTCCAGCCCCTACAACCCTCCCTATCTCTGTAACCTCCTCCAGCCCCTACAACCCTCCCTATCTCTGTAACCTCCTCCAGCCCCTACAACCCTCCCGGAATGGGACTTGGTATGAGTAAGCACGTGGTCAGCAGTTTTGAATGGCCTCAAGTTTATGGAGTATAGAGCGTGTGTTGGAACAGTCGAGTCTGGAGGTAATGAAGGCGTGGATGAGGGTTTCAGCAGCAGATGAGCTGAGTCAGGGTGAAGTCGTGCGATGTTACGGAGGTGGAAATAGACGGTGTTAGTGAGGGCGCAGATGTGAGGCCGGAAGCTCATCTCAGGATCAAATGGGACAACAAAGCTGTGAACAGATTGGCTTCAATCTCAGAGAGCTGCCAGGGAGAGGAATGGAGTTGGTAGCGAGGGAACAGAGTTTGGAGCAGGGAATGAAGACAATGGCTTCAGTCTTTCCAATATTTAATTGGTGGGAATTTCTGCCCATCCGGTACTGGATGTCGGAGAAGCAGCCTGATAATTTAGCAGCAGTGGAGGAGTCGAGAGAGGTGGTGGTGAGGTAGAGCTGGGGATCCTCAGTGGACAGGTGAAAATGAACACTACGCCTTCAGATTTGGTCGCCAAGGGGCAGTAGGCAGATGGGCTGGGGCGGGGGTGGGGGGCGGGGGGGGTGGTGGGGGTGTGGGGGGAGAGCAGGAGGGATTAAATTCTTGAATAAGTAAATTGCAGGAGTCGGAGGCAGATGGAGGAGGCAGAGTCAGGCAAATTGGATTGCGATTGGATGGAGCAGCACAGAATCGATGGGCTGAATGGCTTCTTCCTTCCCCCCACTCCCCTCTGCACTGCCTTATAAAATAAATCTCTCTTTCCCTGTCTCCCTCTCTCTCTCTCTCTCTTTAACTTTTCTAAATTGTGTGACAGGGGTGAAACCTGTGTAGCTCCAAGGTGGTCAGTTTCCTGTGCAGTTCTGCTCCAAGACTCTAGGGGGCAGGTGTGAGCACGAACGATGTGGTTAAGGTGCGGTTTGCAGCTGAGTGGCAGTCTCCGTTGGCACGACCCCATTGTCTCACCGCCACCTCTCCCAGCTGAGCGTGCCTTCCAAAAGCGCCGCCCTGTTACAGTACTCCGCTGCTCTGGTGCGGAGTCAGGTATTATTGAAATGCAAACCCCTCCTTCATTCTTCCACCGCGCTCTGAAGCAAGGCACTGTTGCTCTGGTGAGGTACGACATGGGCAACAACACAGGGAGGGGGTGGAGAAATTCTCACTGGAGAGGACAGGAAATTTCAAAATTGCTCACGAGATAAAAGTAACTTTTGAGTATTGCTGGGATTAAAAAAAAAGAGACCTGCGTGCTAAGAATCGCACTGACAAATTTATGATTGTCCTTTGGGCTCGCAGTGTGGCACAGTTGTGTGTACTGGAAGCTACATGTATTAGTACACGGGGCCCATTTCTTTGCCGGCAGAAAGAACACGTACACACATTGCACCTGTCTCAGCTAAACAAAATGAGTGACAGCCACTCGCTGACTCATTCCTCAATGCCTTGACCAATCAGGGTCCAGCTGCCGGGTTTAAATTTCAAACAATGCTTGGCAGTTAACTGTCAGTCACCAACACTGGTGCATTCTCCATGGCAATGCCACTTGCCAACCAGTCAGCACTCTCTTCACATAGAGTATAAATTGTTCTTTTCCTCCTTATATTGGTATTCTTGCGAGTGTCTTGGTGAATGCGAGACAAAGAGCTTAGACATGTCTCATTGTTCAGCAATACTCAAATTCTGTACTCCCAAACGTCTATTTATAAAAATAACTCCTCTCTCCCTCTAATCTCCTCGAACCCTGACAATCCTCCCTATCTCTGTAACCTCCTTCAGCCCCTACAACCCTCCCATCTCTGTAACCTCCTCCAGCTCTTACAACCCTCCCTAACTCTGTAACCTCCTTGAGCCCCTACACCCCTCCCTATCTCTGTAACCTCCTCCAGCCCCTACAACCCTCCCTATCTCTGTAACCTCCTCCAGCTCTTACAACCCTCCCTATCTCTGTAACATCCTCCAGCCCATACAACCCTCCCTATCTCTGTAACCTCCTCCAGCCCATACAACCCTCCCTATCTCTGTAACCTGCTCCAACCCCAACCCTCCCTATCTCTGTAACCAAATCCAGCGCCTACAAAGCTACAACGTGACCCTGTAGAGGTAACATACTGAGCCCAGCGCAGGTGGTGGGGACTGAGACGCCCAGCCAGCGTTGGGAACCGGCAGGGAGAGAGGGCTGCGGGCTGGGACCACACACTGAAAGGGCAGAAGCAGTGCAGGGAAAAAAACAACCCCCACCTCCACCCACTGCCTGCCGTAAACCTCTCAATGCAATGAAAAGCTGCTTCAGTCCGCACTGAGGGGAGTCAGGTTCAAATATACAACCCTGCGCTGGGTTTAACTCCACAGGTCTGAAAAGCAACTCACGAACTGCCACCTACCCAAATGTAATTTACCCACCCCAGGAGTGAGCGGAGACAGGGTTAAAGGTTATTTTCTCAAACGCTGCTTACAGCAACAGGGAAGAAAAACATCAGGGAAAACTCTGGGAGCACTATGCAAAGTTCCAGTCTCCATATCCCTTGGTAAGACCACACTGGGAGCAATATGCACAGTTCCAGTCTCCATATCCCTTGGTTAGACAACACTTGGAGCACTGTGCACAGTTCCGGTCACCATATCGCTTGGTGAGACCACACTTGGAGGAATGTGCACAGTTCTGGTCTCCATATCCCTTGGTGAGACCACACTTGGAGCACTGTGCACAGTTCTGGTCTCCATATCGCTTGGTTAGATCACAATTGAGCACTGTGCACAGTTCCGGTCTCCATATCCCTTGGTTAGACCACACTTAGAGCACTGTGCACAGTTCCAGTCTCCATATCCCTTGGTTAGATCACAATTGAGCACTGTGCACAGTTCCAGTCTCCATTTCCCTTGGTTAGATCACAATTGAGCACTGTGCAGAGTTCCAGTTTCCTTTTCCCTTGGTTAGATCACAATTGAGCACTGTGCACAGTTCCAGTCTCCATATCCCTTGGTTAGACCACACTTGGAGCACTGTGCACAGATCTGGTCTCTATATCCCCTGGTTAGACCACACTTGGAGCACTGTGCACAGTTCCAGTCTCCATATCCCTTGGTTAGACCACACTTGAAGCACTGTGCACAGTTCCGGCCTCCATATCCCTTGGTTAGACCACACTTGGAGCACTGTGCACAGTTCCGGTCTCCATATCCCTTGGTGAGACAACACTTGGAGCACTGTGCACAGTTCCAGTCTCCATATCACTTGGTGAGACCATACCTGGAGCACTGTGCACAGTTCCAGTCTCCATATCCCTTGGTTAGACCACACTTAGAGCACTGTGCACAGTTCCAGTCTCCATTTCCCTTGGTTAGATCACAACTGAGCACTTTGTACAGTTCCAGTTTCCGTATCGCTCGGTTAGAGCACACTTGGAGCACTGTGCACAGTTCCAGAGTCCTTAACCCTTGGTTAGACCACACTTGAAGCACTGTGCACAGTTCCGGTCTCCATATCCCCTGGTTAGACGACACTTGGAGCACTGTGCACAGTTCCAGTCGCCGTATCACTTGGTTAGGACACACTGGGAGCACTGGGCACAGTTCTGGTCTCTATATCCCCTGGTTAGACCACACTTGGAGCACAGTGCACAGATCTGGTCTCTATATCCCCTGGTTAGACCACACTTAGAGCACTGTGCACAGTTCCAATCTCCATATCCCTTGGTTAGATCACAACTGAGCACTGTGTACAGTTCCAGTCTCCATTTCCCTTGGCTAGATCAGAATTGAGCACTGTGTACAGTTCCAGTCTCCGTATCGCTCAGTTAGACCACACTTGGAGCACTGTGCACAGTTCCGCTCTCCATTTCCCTTGGTTAGATCACAATTGAGCACTGTGCACAGTTCCAGTCTCCATATCCCTTGGTTAGACCATACTTAGAGCACTGTGCAGAGTTCCAGTCTCCATTTCCCTTGGTTAGATCACAATTGAGCACTGTGCACAGTTCCAGTCTCCATATCCCTTGGTTAGACCACACTTGGAGCACTGTGCACAGATCTGGTCTCGATATCCCCTGGTTGGACCACACTTGGAGCACTGTGCACAGATCTGGTCTCTATATCCCCTGGTTAGACCACACTTGGAGCGCTGTGCACAGTTCCGGCCTCCATATCCCTTGGTTAGACCACACTTGGAGCACTGTGCACAGTTCCAGTCTCCATATCGCTTGGTGAGACCATACCTGGAGCACTGTGCACAGTTCCAGTCTCCATATCCCTTGGTTAGACCACACTTAGAGCACTGTGCACAGTTCCAGTCTCCATTTCCCTTGGTTAGATCACAACTGAGCACTTTGTACAGTTCCAGTTTCCGTATCGCTCGGTTAGAGCACACTTGGAGCACTGTGCACAGTTCCAGTCTCCTTAACCCTTGGTTAGACCACACTTGAAGCACTTTGCACAGTTCTGGTCTCCATATCCCCTGGTTAGACGACACTTGGAGCACTGTGCACAGTTCCAGTCACCATATCACTTGGTTAGGACACACTGGGAGCACTGTGCACAGTTCCAATCTCCATATCCCTTGGTTAGACCACGCTGGGAGCACTGTGCACAGTTCCAGTCTCCAAATCCTTTGGTTAGACAATACCTGGAGCACTGTGCATAGTTCTGGTCTCCATATCACTTGGTTAGACCACACTTGGGGCACTGTGCACCGCTCCAGTCTCCGTATCCCTCGGTTAGACCACACTTGGAGCACTGTGCACAGTTCCGGTCTCCATATCGCTTGGTGAGACCACACCTGGAGCACTGTGCACAGTTCCGATCTCCATATCCCTTGGCTAGACCACACTTAGAGCACTGTGCCCAGTTCCAGTCTCCATTTCCCTTGGATAGATCACAATTGAGCACTGTGTACAGTTCCAGTCTCCGTATCATTCGGTTAGTCCACACTTTGAGCACTGTGCACAGTTCCGGTCTCCATATCCCTTGTTTAGACCACACTTGGAGCACTGTGCACAGTTCTGGTCTCCATATCGCTTGGTGAGACCACACCTGGAGAACTGTGCACAATTCTGGTCTCCATATCCCTTGGTGAGACCACACCTGGAGCACTGGGCACAGGTCCGGTCTCCATATTCCTTGGTTAGACCACACTTAGAGCACTGTGCACAGTTCCAGTCTCCATTTCCCTTGGTTAGATCACAACTGAGCACTGTGTACAGTTCCAGTCTCCGTGTCGCTCAGACCACACTTGGAGCACAGTGCATAGTTCCGGTCTCCATATCCCTTGGTTAGACCACACTTGGAGCACTGTGCATAGTTCCGGTCTCCATATCGCTTGGTGAGACCATACCTGGAGCACTGTGCACAGTTGCAGTCTCCATATCCCCTGGTAAGACCACACTTGGAGCACTGTACACAGATGCAGTCTCCGTACCCCTTTGTAAGACCACACCTAGAGCACTGTGGACAGTTCCAGTCTCCATTTCCCTTGGTTAGATCACAATTGAGCACTGTGTACAGTTCCAGTCTCTGTATCGCTCGGTTAGACAACACTTGGAGCACAGTGCACCATTCAAGTCACCTTATCCCTTGGCTAGAACACAATTGGAGCACTGTGCGCAGTTCCAGTCTCCATATCCCTTGGTTAGACCACACTTGGAGCACTGTGCACTGTTCCAGTCTCCATATCCGTTGGTTAGACCACACAAGGAGCACTGTGCACAGTTCTGGTCTCCATATCCCTTGGTTAGACCACACGTGGAGCACTGTGCACAGTTCCGGTCTCCGTATCCATTGGTTAGACCACACTTGGAGCACTGTGCACAGATCCGGTCTCCGTATCGCTCGGTTAGACCACACCTGGAGCACTGTGCACAGTCCAGTTCTCCATATCCCTTGGTTAGACCACACTGGGAGCACTGTGCACAGTGCCAGTCTCCATTTCTCTTGGTTACACCACACTTGGAGCACTGTGCACAGTTCAGGTCTCCATAACCCTTGGTTAGACCACACTGGGAGCTCTGTGCATAGTTCCGTTCTCCATATCCCTCGGTTAGATGACACATGGAGCTCTGCGCACAATTCCAGTCTCTATATCGCTCAGTTAGATGACACTTGGACCACTTTGCACATTTCCAGTCTCCATATCGCTTGGTGAGACCACACCTGGAGAACTGTGCACAATTCTGGTCTCCATATCCCTTGGTGAGACCACACCTGGAGCACTGGGCACAGGTCCAGTCTCCATATCCCTTGGTTAGACCTCACTTGGAGTACTGTGCACAGTTCTGGTCTCCATTTCCCTTGGTTAGGAGACACTGGGAGCACTGTGTACAGTTGCTGTCTCCGTATCCCTTGGTTAGACCACACTCGGAGCGCTGTGCAGAGTTCCGGTCTCCATATCCCTTGGTTAGGCCACACTTGGAGCATTGCGCACAGCTCCAGTCTCCGTATCCCTCGGTTAGACCACACTTGGAGCAATGTGCACAGTTGCCGTCTCCATATCCCTTGGTTAGATCACACTTGGAGAACAGTGCACATATCCAGTCTCCATATCGCCTGGTTAGACCACACTTGGAGCACTGTGCAGCGTTCCATTCTCCATATCCCTTGGTTAGACCACACTGGGAGCACAGTGCACCATTCAAGTCTCCTTATCACTTCGTTAGACCACACTTGGATCACTGTGCACAGTTCCAGTCTCCATATCCCCTGGTTAGACCACACTTGGAGCACTGTGCACAATTCCAGACTCTATATCCCTCAGTTCGATCACACTAGGAGCACTGTGCAGAGTTCCGGTCTCCATATCCATTGTTTGGACCACACTTGGAGCACTGTGCACAGTTCCAGTCTCTATAACCCTCATTGGATCACACTTGGAGCACTGTGCACATTTGCAGTCTCCATTTCCCTTGGTTAGACCACTCTTGGAGCACTGTGAAGAGTTCCAGTCTCCATATCCCTTGGTTAGGACATACTGGGAGCACTGTGCACAGTTCCAGTCTCCATATCTCATGGTTAGACCACACTTGGAGCACTGTGCACAATTCCAGACTCTATATCCCTCAGTTCGATCACACTAGGAGCACTGTGCAGAGTTCCGGTCTCCATATCCATTGTTTGGACAACACTTGGAGCACTGTGCACAGTTCTGTTCTCCGTATCCCTTGGTAAGACCACACTAGGAGCACTGTGCAGAGTTCCGGTCTCCATATCCCTTGGTTAGGCCACACCTGGAGCACTGTGTACATTTCCAGTCTCCATTTCCCTTGGTTAGACCAAACTTGGAGCACTGTGCACAGTTCTGATCTCCATATCCCTTGGTTAGGACACACTGGGAGTACTGTGCACAGTTCCTGTCTCCATATCCCCTGGTTAGACCACACCTGGAGCACTGTGCACAGTTCCAGTCTCCATATCCCCTGGTTAGACCACACTTGGAGTACTGTCCATAGTTCCGGTCTCCATATCCCTTGGGTAGAACACACTTGGAGCACTGTGCACATCTCCAGTCTCATTATCCCTCGGTTAGACCTCACTTGGAGCACTCTGCACTGTTCCAGTCTCCGTATCCCTCAGTTAGACCACACTTGGTGTACTGTGCACAGTTGCGGTTTCCATATCCCTTGGTTAGACTTAACTTGGAGTAGTGTGCACAGTTCCAGTCTCCATATCCTTTGGTTAGACCAGACTTGGAGCACTGTGCACAGTTCTGGTCTCCATATCCCTTGGTTAGACCACAGTAGGAGCACTGCGCACATTGGCGGTCTCCATATCCCCTGGGTAGTCCACACTTGGTGCACTGTGCACAGTTCCAGTCTCCATATCCCTTGGTAAGACCACACATGAAGCACTGTGCACAGTTCCAGTCTCCATGCCACCTGGTTAGACCACACTAGGAGCACTGTGCACAGTTCTGGTCTCCATATCCCTTGGATAGACCACACTTGGAGCATTGTGCACAGTTCCGTTCTCCATATCCCCTGGTTAGACCACACTTGGAGCACTGTGCAGAGTTCCGGTCTCCATATCCCCCGTGTAGACCACACTTGGAGCACTGGGCACAGCTCCAGTCTCCGTATCCCTCGGTTAGACCACAGTTGGAGCACTGTGCACTTTTGCCGTCTCCGTATCCCTTGGTTAGGACCAAACTAGGAGCACTGTGCAGAGTTCCGGTCTCCATATCCCTTGGTTAGGCCACACTTGGAGCACTGTGCACTGTTCTGATCTCCATATCCCTTGGTTAGGACACACTGGGAGCACTGTGCACGGTTCCTGTCTCCATATCCCCTGGTTAGACCACACTTGGAGCACTGTGCACAGTTCCTGTCTCTATATCCCTCACTAGATCACACTTGGAGCACAGTGCACATTTCCAGTCTCCATTTCCCTTGGTTAGACGATTCATGGAGCACTGTGCACAGTTCCAGTCTCCATATCCCTTAGTTAGATCACACTCGGAGCACAGTGCACATTTCCAGTCTCCATATCCCTTGGTTAGACCACACCTGGAGCACTGTGCACAGTTCCAGTCTCAAATCACTCAGTTAGATCACACTTGGAGCAATGTGCACAGTTCCAGTCTCCATATCCCTTGGTTAGGACAAACCGGGAGCACTGTGTGCAGTTCCAGTCTCCATATCCCTTGGTTAGGACAAACCAGGAGCACTGTGCGCAGTACCAGTCTCCATATCCCTCGGTTATACCACACCTGAAGCACTGTGCACAGTTCCAGTCTCCATATCCCCTGGTTAAACCACACTTGGAGCACTGTGCACAGTTCTGGTCTCCATATCCCTTGGGTAGACCACATTTGGAGCACTGTGCACATCTCCAGTCTCCGTATTCCTCAGTTAGACCACACTTGGTTTACTGTGCACAGTTCCGGTTTCCATATCCCTTGGTTAGACCAAACCTGGAGTAGTGTGCACAGTTCCAGTCTCCGTATCCCTTGGTGAGACCAGACTTGGAGCACTGTACGCAGTTCTGGTCTCCATATCCCTTGGTTAGACCACACTTGGAGCACTGTGCACAGTTCTGGTCTCCATATCCCTTGGTTAGACCACACTAGGAGCACTGTGCACATTTGTGGTCTCCATATCCCCTGGGTAGACCACACTTGGAGGACTATGCACATTTCCAGTCTCCATATCCCTTAGACCATACCTGGAGCACTGTGCAGAGTTCCAGTCTCCATATCCCTTGGTTAGATCACACATGAAGCACTGTGCACAGTTCCAGTCTCCATGTCACCTTGTTAGACCACACTAGGAGCACTGTGCACAGTTCCAGTCTCCATATCCCTTGGTTAGACCACACCTGGAGCACTGTGCACAGTTCCAGTCTCCATATCCCCTGGTTAGACCACACTTGGAGTACTGTCCATAGTTCCGGTCTCCATATCCCTTGGGTAGACCACACTTGGAGCACTGTGCACATCTCCAGTCTCATTATCCCTCGGTTAGACCTCACTTGGAGCACTCTGCACTGTTCCAGTTTCCGTATCCCTCAGTTAGACCACACTTGGTGTACTGTGCACAGTTGCGGTTTCCATATCCCTTGGTTAGACTTAACTTGGAGTAGTGTGCACAGTTCCAGTCTCCATATCCTTTGGTTAGACCAGACTTGGAGCACTGTGCACAGTTCTGGTCTCCATATCCCTTGGTTAGACCACAGTAGGAGCACTGCGCACATTGGCGGTCTCCATATCCCCTGGGTAGTCCACACTTGGTGCACTGTGCACAGTTCCAGTCTCCATATCCCTTGGTAAGACCACACATGAAGCACTGTGCACAGTTCCAGTCTCCATGCCACCTGGTTAGACCACACTAGGAGCACTGTGCACAGTTCTGATCTCCATATCCCTTGGATAGACCACACTTGGAGCATTGTGCACAGTTCCGTTCTCCATATCCCCTGGTTAGACCACACTTGGAGCACTGTGCAGAGTTCCGGTCTCCATATCCCCCGTGTAGACCACACTTGGAGCACTGGGCACAGCTCCAGTCTCCGTATCCCTCGGTTAGACCACAGTTGGAGCACTGTGCACTTTTGCCGTCTCCGTATCCCTTGGTTAGACCACACTAGGAGCACTGTGCAGAGTTCCGGTCTCCATATCCCTTGGTTAGGCCACACTTGGAGCACTGTGCACTGTTCTGATCTCCATATCCCTTGGTTAGGACACACTGGGAGCACTGTGCACAGTTCCTGTCTCCATATCCCCTGGTTAGACCACACTTGGAGCACTGTGCACAGTTCCTGTCTCTATATCCCTCACTGGATCACACTTGGAGCACAGTGCACATTTCCAGTCTCCATTTCCCTTGGTTAGACGATTCATGGAGCACTGTGCACAGTTCCAGTCTCCATATCCCTTAGTTAGATCACACTCGGAGCACAGTGCACATTTCCAGTCTCCATATCCCTTGGTTAGACCACACCTGGAGCACTGTGCACAGTTCCAGTCTCAAATCACTCAGTTAGATCACACTTGGAGCAATGTGCACAGTTCCAGTCTCCATATCCCTTGGTTAGGACAAACCGGGAGCACTGTGTGCAGTTCCAGTCTCCATATCCCTTGGTTAGGACAAACCAGGAGCACTGTGCGCAGTACCAGTCTCCATATCCCTCGGTTATACCACACTTGAAGCACTGTGCACAGTTCCAGTCTCCATATCCCCTGGTTAAACCACACTTGGAGCACTGTGCACAGTTCTGGTCTCCATATCCCTTGGGTAGACCACATTTGGAGCACTGTGCACATCTCCAGTCTCCGTATTCCTCAGTTAGACCACACTTGGTTTACTGTGCACAGTTCCGGTTTCCATATCCCTTGGTTAGACCAAACCTGGAGTAGTGTGCACAGTTCCAGTCTCCGTATCCCTTGGTGAGACCAGACTTGGAGCACTGTACGCAGTTCTGGTCTCCATATCCCTTGGTTAGACCACACTTGGAGCACTGTGCACAGCTCTGGTCTCCATATCCCTTGGTTAGACCACACTAGGAGCACTGTGCACATTTGTGGTCTCCATATCCCCTGGGTAGACCACACTTGGAGGACTATGCACATTTCCAGTCTCCATATCCCTTAGACCATACCTGGAGCACTGTGCAGAGTTCCAGTCTCCATATCCCTTGGTTAGATCACACATGAAGCACTGTGCACAGTTCCAGTCTCCATGTCACCTTGTTAGACCACACTAGGAGCACTGTGCACAGTTTCGGTCTCCATATCCCTTGGTGAGACCACACCTGGAGCATTGTGCACAGTTCCGGTCTCCATATCCATTGGTTAGACCACACTTGGAGCACTGTGCACAGTTCCATTCAACGCATCCCTTGGTTAGACCACACTTGGAGCACTGTGCACAGTTTCGTTCTCCATATTCTCTGGGTAGACCACACTTAGAGCACTAGGCAGAGCTCCAGTCTCCGTATCCCTTGGTTAGACCACACTAGGAGTGCTGTGCACATTTCCAGCCTCCATTTCCCTTGGTTAGACCACTCTTGGAGCACTGTGCACAGTTCCAGTCTCCATATCCCTTGGTTAGGACACACCGGGAGCACTGTGCACAGTTCGATTCACCATATCTCTTGGTTAGACCACACTTGGAGCACTGTGCACAATTCCAGTCTCCATATCCCTTGGTTAGACCACACTTGGAGGACTGTGCACAGTTCCAGTCTCCATATCCCTTGGTTAGGACACACCGGGAGCACAGTGCACAGTTCGATTCACCATATCTCTTGGTTAGACCACACTGGGAGCTCTGTGCACAGTTCCAGTCTCCAAATCCCCTGTTTAGACCACATTTGGAGCACTGTGCATAATTCCAGTCTCTATATCCCTCAGTTCAATCACACTAGGAGCACTGTGCAGAGTTCCGGTCTCCATATCCATTGGTTGGACCACACTTGGAGCACTGTGCACAGTTCTGTTCTCCACATCCCTTGGATGGCCACACCTGGAGCACCGTGCACATTTCCATTCTCCATATCCCTTTGTTTGACCACACTTGGAGCACTGTGCACAGTTCTGGTCTCCATATCCCTTGGTTAGGACACACTGGGAGCACTGTGCACAGTTCCATTCTTCATATCCCCTGGTTAGACCACATCTGGAGCATTGTGCACAGTTGACAGTCTCCGTATCCCTTGGTTAGACCACACTTCTCGCACTGTGCACTGCTCAAGTCTCCTTTACCTTTGGTTAGACTACTCTTGGATCTCTGTGCACAGTTCCAGTCTCCATATCCCTTGGTTAGACCACACCTGGAGCACTGTGCACAGTTCCAGTCTCTATATCCCTCTGTTAGATCACTCTTGGTGCAATGTGCACAGTTCCAGTCTCCATATCCCTTGGTTAGACCACACCTGGAACACTGTGCACAGTTCCAATCTCCATATCCTGTGGTTAGGACAAACCGGGAGCACTGTGCACTGTTCCAGTCTCCATATCCCTTGGTTAGACCACACTTGAAGCACTGTGCACAGTTGCTGTCTCCATAACCCCAGGTTAGAGCACACTTGGAGCACTGTGCACAGTTCTGGTCTCCATATCTCTTCGGTCGACCACACTTGGAGCACTGTGCACTGTTGCCGTCTCTGTATCCCTTGGTTAGACCACACTAGGAGCACTGTGCAGAGTTCTGGTCTCCATATTCCTTGATTAGGCCACACTTAGAGAACTGTGTACATTTCCAGTCTCCATATCCCTTGGTTAGACCACACTTGGAGCACTGTGCACTGTTCTGATCTCCATATCCCTTGGTTAGGACACACTCGGAGCACTGTGCACAGTTCCTGTCTCCACATCCCCTGGTTAGACCACAGTTGGAGCACTGTGCACAGTTCCAGTCTCCATTTCCCTTGGTTAGACGATTCTTGGAGCACTGTGCAAAGTTCCAGTCTCCATATCCCTCAGTTAGATCACACTTGGAGCACAGTGCACATTTCCGGTCTCCATATCCCTTGGTTAGACCACACCTGGAGCACTGTGCACATCTCCAATCTCATTATCCCTCGGTTAGACCTCACTTGGAGTACTGTGCACAGTTCTGGTCTCCATATCCCTTGGTTAGGACAAACCGGGAGCACTGTGCGCAGTTCCAGTCTCCATATCTCCTTTTAGACCACACTTGAAGCACTGTGCACAGTTCCAGTCTCCATATCCCCTGGTTACACCACACTTGGAGCACTGCGCTCAGTTCCGGTCTCCATATCCCTTGGGTAGACCACACCTGGAGCACTGTGCACATCTCCAGTCTCATTATCCCTCGGTTAGACCTCACTTGGAGCACTCTGCATTGTTCCAGTATCCGTATCCGTCAGTTAGACCACACTTGGTGTACTGTGCACAGTTCCGGTTTCCATATCCCTTGGTTAGACCAAACTTGGAGTAGTGTGCACAGTTCCATTCTCCGTATCCCTTGATGAGACCAGACTTGGAGCACTGTACACAGTTCTGGTCTCCATATACCTTGGTTAGACCACACTTGGAGCACTGTGCACAGTTTTGGTCTCCATATCCCTTGGTTAGACCAAATTTGGAGCACTGTGCACAGTTCTGGTCTCCATATCCCTTGGTTAGACCACACTAGGAGCACTGTGCACATTTGTGGTCTCCATATCCCCTGGGTAGACCACACTTGGAGCACTATGCACAGTTCCAGTCTCCAAATCCCTTGGTTATACCATACCTGGAGCTCTGTGCAGAGTTCCAGACTCCATATCCCTTGGTTAGACCACACATGAAGCACTGTGCACAGTTCCAGTCTCCATGTCACCTGGTTAGACCACACTAGGAGCACTGTGCACAGTTCTGGTCTCCATATCCCTTGGTGAGACCACACTTGGAGCATTGTGCACAGTTCCTTTCTCCATATCCCTTGGTTAGACCAAACCTGGAGCACTGTGCACCGTTCAAATCTCCTTATCCCTTGGTGAGAGCAAAATTGTAGCTCTGTGCACAGTTCTGGTCTCCGTATCCCTCGGTTAGACCACACTTGGAGCACTGTGCACAGATCCGGTCTCCATATCCATTGGTTAGACCACACTTGGAGCACTGTGCACAGTTCCAGTCAACGCATCCCTTGGTTAGACGACACTTGGAGGACTGTGCACAGATTCGTTCTCCATATCCTCTGGGTAGACCACACTTAGAGCACTGGGCAGAGCTCCAGTCTCCGTATCCCTTGGTTAGACCACACTTGGAGCACTGTGCACAGTTCTTGTCTCCATATCCCTTGGTTAGGAGACACTGGGAGCACTGTGCACAGTTCCAGTCTCCATATCCCCTGGTTAGACCACACTTGGAGCACTGTGCACACTTCCAGTCTCTATATTTCTCAGTTAGCTCACACTTGGAGCACTTTGCACATTTCCTGCCTCTATTTCCCTTGGCTAGACCACACTTGGAGCACTGTGCACAGTTCCAGTCTCCATATCCTTTGGTTAGGACACACTGGGAGCACTGTGCACAGTTCCAATCTCCATATCCTGTGGTTAGGACAAACCGGGAGCACTGTGCACTGTTCCAGTCTCCATATCCCTTGGTTAGACCACACTTGAAGCACTGTGCACAGTTGCTGTCTCCATAACCCCAGGTTAGAGCACACTTGGAGCACTGTGCACAGTTCTGGTCTCCATATCTCTTCGGTCGACCACACTTGGAGCACTGTGCACTGTTGCCGTCTCTGTATCCCTTGGTTAGACCACACTAGGAGCACTGTGCAGAGTTCTGGTCTCCATATTCCTTGATTAGGCCACACTTAGAGAACTGTGCACATTTCCAGTCTCCATATCCCTTGGTTAGACCACACTTGGAGCACTGTGCACTGTTCTGATCTCCATATCCCTTGGTTAGGACACACTCGGAGCACTGTGCACAGTTCCTGTCTCCACATCCCCTGGTTAGACCACAGTTGGAGCACTGTGCACAGTTCCAGTCTCTATATCCCTCACTGGATCATACTTGGAGCACTGTGCACATTTCCAGTCTCCATTTCCCTTGGTTAGACGATTCTTGGAGCACTGTGCAAAGTTCCAGTCTCCATATCCCTCAGTTAGATCACACTTGGAGCACAGTGCACATTTCCAGTCTCCATATCCCTTGGTTAGACCACACCTGGAGCACTGTGCACATCTCCAATCTCATTATCCCTCGGTTAGACCTCACTTGGAGTACTGTGCACAGTTCTGGTCTCCATATCCCTTGGTTAGGACAAACCGGGAGCACTGTGCGCAGTTCCAGTCTCCATATCTCCTTTTAGACCACACTTGAAGCACTGTGCACAGTTCCAGTCTCCATATCCCCTGGTTACACCACACTTGGAGCACTGCGCTCAGTTCCGGTCTCCATATCCCTTGGGTAGACCACACCTGGAGCACTGTGCACATCTCCAGTCTCATTATCCCTCGGTTAGACCTCACTTGGAGCACTCTGCATTGTTCCAGTATCCGTATCCGTCAGTTAGACCACACTTGGTGTAATGTGCACAGTTCCGGTTTCCATATCCCTTGGTTAGACCAAACTTGGAGTAGTGTGCACAGTTCCATTCTCCGTATCCCTTGATGAGACCAGACTTGGAGCACTGTACACAGTTCTGGTCTCCATATACCTTGGTTAGACCACACTTGGAGCACTGTGCACAGTTTTGGTCTCCATATCCCTTGGTTAGACCAAATTTGGAGCACTGTGCACAGTTCTGGTCTCCATATCCCTTGGTTAGACCACACTAGGAGCACTGTGCACATTTGTGGTCTCCATATCCCCTGGGTAGACCACACTTGGAGCACTATGCACAGTTCCAGTCTCCAAATCCCTTGGTTATACCATACCTGGAGCTCTGTGCAGAGTTCCAGACTCCATATCCCTTGGTTAGACCACACATGAAGCACTGTGCACAGTTCCAGTCTCCATGTCACCTGGTTAGACCACACTAGGAGCACTGTGCACAGTTCTGGTCTCCATATCCCTTGGTGAGACCACACTTGGAGCATTGTGCACAGTTCCTTTCTCCATATCCCTTGGTTAGACCAAACCTGGAGCACTGTGCACCGTTCAAATCTCCTTATCCCTTGGTGAGAGCAAAATTGTAGCTCTGTGCACAGTTCTGGTCTCCGTATCCCTCGGTTAGACCACACTTAGAGCACTGGGCAGAGCTCCAGTCTCCGTATCCCTTGGTTAGACCACACTAGGAGCGCTGTGCAGAGTTCTGGTCTCCACATCCCTTGGTTAGGCCACTCTTGGAGCAATGTGCAAAATTCCAGTCTCCATATCCCTTGGTTAGACCACACTTGGAGCACTGTGCACAGTTCTTGTCTCCATATCCCTTGGTTAGGAGACACTGGGAGCACTGTGCACAGTTCCAGTCTCCATATCCCCTGGTTAGACCACACTTGGAGCACTGTGCACACTTCCAGTCTCTATATTTCTCAGTTAGCTCACACTTGGAGCACTTTGCACATTTCCTGCCTCTATTTCCCTTGGCTAGACCACACTTGGAGCACTGTGCACAGTTCCAGTCTCCATATCCTTTGGTTAGGACACACTGGGAGCACTGTGCACAGTTCCATTCTCCATATCTCTTGGTTAGACCACACCTGGAGCACAGTGCACAATTCCAGTTTCCATATCCCTTGGTTAGACCACACTTGGAGCACTGTGCACAGTTCCAGTCTCCATATCCCTTGGTTAAAGCACACATGGTGCACTGTGCACTTTTGACAGTCTGCGTATCCCTTGGTTAGACCAGACCTGGAGCACTGTGCACAGTTCCGGTCTCCATAACCCTTGGTTAGACGACACTTGGAGATCTCGCACAATTCCAGTCTCTATATCCCTCAGGCAGATCACAGTTGGACCAATTTGCACATTTCCAGGCTCCAAATCCCTTGGGTACACCACACTTGGAGCACTGTGCACAGTTCTGGTCTCCATTCCCCTTGGTTAGGATACTCTGGGAGCACTGTGCACAGTTCTGGTCTCCATATCCCTTGGTTAGGACACACTGGGAGCACTGTGCACCGTTCAAGTCTCCTTAACCTTTGGTTAGACTACTCTTGGATCTCTGTGCACAGTTCCAGTCTCCATATCCCTTGGTTAGACCGCACCTGGAGCACTGTGCACAGTTCTCGTCTCCATATCCCTTGGTTAGACCACACTAGGAGCACTGTGCACATTTGTGGTCTCCATATCCCCTGGGTAGACCACACTCGGAGCACTGTGCACAGTTCCAGTCTCCATATCCCTTGGTTAGACCATACCTGGAGCACTGTGCACAGTTACCATCTCCGTATCCCTCGGTTAAACCACACTTGGAGCACTGTACACAGATCTAGATTCCGTCTCCCTTGGTTAGACCACACTTGGAGCAAAGTGCAAAGTTCCACTCTACATTTCACTTGGTTAGACCACACTTGGAGCACTGTCCACCATTCAAGTCTCCTTATCCCTTCGTTAGACCACACTTGGATCACTGTGCACTGTTCCAGTCTCCATCTCCCTTGCTTAGGACACACTGTGAGCTCTGAGCACAGTTCCAGTCTCCATATCCCCTGGTTAGACCACATTTGGAGCACTGTGCATAATTCCAGTCTCTATATCCCTCAGTTCTATCACGTTAGGAGCCCTGTGCAGAGTTCCGGTCTCCATATCCATTGGTTGGACCACACCTGGAGCACTGTGCACAGTTCTGTTCTCCATATCCCTTGGATGGCCACACCTGGAGCACTGTGCTCATTTCCAGTCTCCATATCCCTTTGTTTGACCACACTTGGAGCACTGTCCACAGTTCTGGTCTCCATATCCCTCGGTTAGACCAGACATGGAGCACTGTGCTCCGATCTGGTCTCCATATCCTTGGGTTAGAACACATTTAGAGCACTGTGCACAGATCCAGTCTCCATATCCCTTGGTTAGACCACTCTTGGAGCACTGTGCACAGTTCTGATCTCCATTTCCCTTGGTTAGGATACACTGGGAGCACTGTGCACAGTTCCTGTCTCCATATCCCCTGGTTGGACCACAGTTGGAGCACTGTGCACATTTCCAGTCACTGCATCCCTTGGTTAGACCACACTTGGTGCACTGTGCACAGTTCCAGTCTCCATCTCCCTCAGTTCGATCATTTTTGGAGTACTGTGCAAAGTTCTGGTCTGCATATCCGTGGGTTAGACCACACCTGGAGTACTGTGCACAGTTCCATCTCCATCTCCCTCAGTTAGATCATTCTTGGAGCACTGTGCAAAGTTCTGGTCTGCATATCCCTGGGTTAGACCACACCTGGAGCACTGTGCACAGTTACAGTATCCATATTCCTTGGTTAGACCACACGAGGAGTGCTGTGCAGAGTTCCGGTCTCCATATCCCTTGGTTAGGCCACACTTGGAGCACTGTGCACAGTTTCAGTATCCGTATCCCTTGGTTAGACCACACTTAGAGCACTGTACACAGTTCCAGACCCCATTTCCCTTGGTTAGATCACAATTGAGCACTGTGTACAGTTCCAGTCTCCATATCCCTCAGTTAGATCACACTTGGAGCACAGTGCACATTTCCAGTCTCCATATCCCTTGGTTAGACCACACCTGGAGCACTGTGCACAGTTCCAGTCTCTATATCACTCAGTTAGATCACACTTGGAGCAATGTGCATATTTCCAGTCACCATATCCCTTGGTTAGGACAAACCGGGAGCACTGTGCGCAGTTCCAGTCTCCATATCCCTTGGTTAGGACAAACCAGGAGCACTGTGCGCAGTACCAGTGTCCATATCCCTCGGTTAGACCACACTTGAAGCACTGTGCACAGTTCCAGTCTCCATATCCCCTGGTTACACCACACTTGGAGCACTGTGCAGAGTTCCGGTCTCCATATCCCTTGGGTAGACCACACCTGGAGCATTGTGCACATCTCCAGTCTCTGTATTCCTCTGTTAGACCACACTTGGTGTACTGTGCACAGTTCTGGTTTCCATATCCCTTGCTTAGACCAAACTTGGAGTAGTGTGCACAGTTCCAGTCTCCTTATCCCTTGGTGAGACCAGACTTGGAGCACTGTACACAGTTCTGGTCTCCATGTCCCTTGGTTAGACCACACTTGGAGCACTGTGCACAGTTCTGGTCTCCATATCCCTTGGTTAGACCACATCTGGAGCACTGTGCACAGTTCTGGTCTCCATATCCCTTGGTTAGACCACACTAGGAGCACTGTGCACATTTGTGGTCTTCATATCCCCTGGGTAGACCACACTTGGAGGACTATGCACATTTCCAGTCTCCAAATCCCTTAGTTAGACCATACCTGGAGCACTGTGCAGAGTTCCAGTCTCCATATCTCTTGGTTAGACCACACATGAAGCACTGTGCACAGTTCCAGTCTCCATGTCACCTTGTTAGACCACACTAGGAGCACTGTGCACAGTTCTGGTCTCCATATCCCTTGGTGAGACCACACCTGGAGCATTGTGCACAGTTCCATTCTCCATATCCCTTGGTTAGACCAAACCTGGAGCACTGTGCACCGTTCAAATCTCCTTATCCCTTGGTAAGAGCAAAATTGTAGCTCTGTGCACAGTTCAGGTCTCCGTATCCCTCGGTTAGACCACACTTGGAGCACTGTGCACAGATCCAGTCTCGATATCCATTGGTTAGACTACACTTGGATCACTGTGCACAGTTCCATTCAACGCATCCCTTGGTTAGACCACACTTGGAGCACTGTGCACAGTTTCGTTCTCCATATTCTCTGGGTAGACCACACTTAGAGCACTGGGCAGAGCTCCAGTCTCCGTATCCCTTGGTTAGACCACACTAGGAGTGCTGTGCAGAGTTCCGGTCTCCATATCCCTTGGTTAGGCCACTCTTGGAGCAATGTGCAAAATTCCAGTCTCCATATCCCTTGGTTAGACCACACTTGGAGCACTGTGCACACTTCCAGTCTCTATATTTTTCAGTTAGATCACACTTGGAGGACTGTGCACATATCCAGCCTCCATTTCCTTGGTTAGACCACTCTTGGAGCACTGTGCACAGTTCGATTCACCATATCTCTTGGTTCGACCACACCTGGAGCACTGTGCACAATTCCAGTCTCCATATCCCTTGGTTAGACTACACTTGGAGCACTGTGCACCATTCAACTCTCCTTATCCCTTCGTTAGACCACACTTGGATCACTGTGCACAGTTCCAGTCTCCATATCCCTTGGTTAGGACACACTGGGTGCTCTGTGCACAGTTCCAGTCTCCAAATCCCCTGGTTAGACCACATTTGGAGCACTGTGCATAATTCCAGTCTCTATATCCCTCAGTTCGATCACACTAGGAGCACTGTGCAGAGTTCCAGTCTCCATATCCATTGGTTGGAACACACTTGGAGCACTGTGCACAGTTCTGTTCTCCATATCCCTTGGATGGCCACACCTGGAGCACTGTGCACATTTCCAGTCTCCATATCTCTTTGTTAGATCACACTTGGAGCACTGTGCAGAGTTCCGGTCTCCATATCCATTGGTTGGACCACACTTGGAGCACTGTGCACAGTTCTGTTCTCCATATCCCTTGGATGGCTACACCTGGAGCACTGTGCTCATTTCCATTCTCCATATCCCTTTGTTTGACCACACTTGGAGCACTGTGCACAGTTTTGGTCTCCATATCCCTTGGTTAGGACACACTGGGAGCACTGTGCACAGTTCCAGTCTTCATATCCCCTGGTTAGACCACATCTGAAGCAATGTGCACAGTTGACAGTCTCCGTATCCCTTGGTTAGAGCACACTTGGAGCACTGTGCACCGTTCAAGCCTCCTTAACCTTTGGTTAGACTACTCTTGGAGCACTGTGCACAGTTCCAGTCTCCATATCCCTTGGTTAGACAACACCTGGAGCACTGTGCAAAGTTCCAGTCTCTATATCCCTCAGTTAGATCACACTTGGAGCAATGTGCACAGTTCCTGTCTCCATATCCCTTGGTTAGACCACACCTGGAACACTGTGCACAGTTCCAGTCTCCATATCCTGTGGTTAGACCACACTTGAAGCACTGTGCACAGTTGCTGTCTCCATAACCCCAGGTTAGACCACACTTGGAGCAATGTGCACAGTTCTGGTCTCCATATCCCTTCGGTCAACCACTCTTGGAGCACTGTGCACTGTTGCTGTCTCTGTATCCCTTGGTTAGACCACAGTAGGAGCACTGTGCAGAGTTCTGGTCTCCATATTCCTTGGTTAGGCCACACTTAGAGAACTGTGCACATTTCCAGTCTCCATATCCCTTGGTTAGACCACACTTGGAGCACTGTGCACTGTTCTGATCTCCATATCCCTTGGTTAGGACACACTCGGAGCACTGTGCACAGTTCCTGTCTCCATATCCCCTGGTTAGACCACAGTTGGAGCACTGTGCACAGTTCCAGTCTCTATATCCCTCACTGGATCACACTTGGAGCACTGTGCACATTTCCCATCTCCATTTCCCTTGGTTAGACGATTCTTGGAGCACTGTGCAAAGTTCCAGTCTCCATATCCCTCAGTTAGATCACACTTGGAGCACAGTGCACATTTCCAGTCTCCATATCCCTTGGTTAGACCACACCTGGAGCACTGTGCACATCTCCAGTCTCATTATCCCTCGGTTAGACCTCACCTGGAGTACTGTGCACAGTTCTGGTCTCCATATCCCTTGGTTAGGACAAACCAGGAGCACTGTGCGCAGTTCCAGTCTCCATATCTCCTTTTAGACCACACTTGAAGCACTGTGCACAGTTCCAGTCTCCATATCCCCTGGTTACACCACATTTGGAGCACTGCGCTCAGTTCCGGTCTCCATATTCCTTGGGTAGACCACACCTGGAGCACTGTGCACATCTCCAGTCTCATTATCCCTTGATTAGACCTCACTTGGAGCACTCTGCACTGTTCCAGTCTCCGTATCCGTCAGTTAGACCACACTTGGTGTACTGTGCACAGTTCCGGTTTCCATATCCCTTGGTTAGGCCAAACCTGGAGTAGTGTGCACAGTTTCATTCTCCGTATCCCTTGGTGAGACCAGACTTGGAGCACTGGACACAGTTCTGGTCTCCATATCCCTTGGTTAGACCACACTTGGAGCACTGTGCACAGTTTTGGTCTCCATATCCCTTGGTTAGACCACACTAGGAGCACTGTGCACATTTGTGGTCTCCATATCCCCTGGGTAGACCACACTTGGAGCACTATGCACAGTTCCAGTCTCCAAATCCCTTGGTTAGACCATACCTGCAGCTCTGTACAGAGTTCCAGACTCCATATCCCTTGGTTAGATCACACATGAAGCACTGTGCACAGTTCCAGTCTCCATGTCACCTGGTTAGACCACACTAGGAGCACTGTGCACAGTTCTGGTCTCCATATCCCTTGGTGAGACCACACTTGGAGCACTGTGCACAGTTCCGTTCTCCATATCCCTTGTTTAGACCAAACCTGGAGCACTGTGCATCGTTCAAATCTCCTTATCCCTTGGTTAGAGCAAAATTGTAGCTCTGTGCACAGTTCTGGTCTCCGTATCCCTCGGTTAGACCACACTTGGAGCACTGTGCACAGATCCGGTCTCCATATCCATTGGTTAGACCACACTTGAAGCACTGTGCACAGTTCCAGTCAACGCATCCCTTGGTTAGACGACACTTGGAGCACTGTGCACAGTTTCGTTCTCCATATCCTCTGGGTAGACCACACTTAGAGCACTGGGCAGAGCTCCAGTCTCCGTATCCCTTGGTTAGACCACACTAGGAGCGCTGTGCAGAGTTCTGGTCTCCATATCCCTTGGTTAGGCCACTCTTGGAGCAATGTGCAAAATTCCAGTCTCCATATCCCTTGGTTAGACCACACTTGGAGCACTGTGCACAGTTCTTGTCTCCATATCCCTTGGTTAGGAGACACTGGGAGCACTGTGCACAGTTCCAGTCTCCATATCCCCTGGTTAGACCACAGTTGGAGCACTGTGCACAGTTCCAGTCTCTATATCCCTCACTGGATCACACTTGGAGCACTGTGCACATTTCCCATCTCCATTTCCCTTGGTTAGACGATTCTTGGAGCACTGTGCAAAGTTCCAGTCTCCATATCCCTCAGTTAGATCACACTTGGAGCACAGTGCACATTTCCAGTCTCCATATCCCTTGGTTAGACCACACCTGGAGCACTGTGCACATCTCCAGTCTCATTATCCCTCGGTTAGACCTCACTTGGAGTACTGTGCACAGTTCTGGTCTCCATATCCCTTGGTTAGGACAAACCGGGAGCACTGTGCGCAGTTCCAGTCTCCATATCTCCTTTTAGACCACACTTGAAGCACTGTGCACAGTTCCAGTCTCCATATCCCCTGGTTACACCACATTTGGAGCACTGCGCTCAGTTCCGGTCTCCATATTCCTTGGGTAGACCACACCTGGAGCACTGTGCACATCTCCAGTCTCATTATCCCTTGATTAGACCTCACTTGGAGCACTCTGCACTGTTCCAGTCTCTGTATCCGTCAGTTAGACCACACTTGGTGTACTGTGCACAGTTCCGGTTTCCATATCCCTTGGTTAGACCAAACCTGGAGTAGTGTGCACAGTTTCATTCTCCGTATCCCTTGGTGAGACCAGACTTGGAGCACTGGACACAGTTCTGGTCTCCATATCCCTTGGTTAGACCACACTTGGAGCACTGTGCACAGTTTTGGTCTCCATATCCCTTGGTTAGACCACACTAGGAGCACTGTGCACATTTGTGGTCTCCATATCCCCTGGGTAGACCACACTTGGAGCACTATGCACAGTTCCAGTCTCCAAATCCCTTGGTTAGACCATACCTGCAGCTCTGTACAGAGTTCCAGACTCCATATCCCTTGGTTAGATCACACATGAAGCACTGTGCACAGTTCCAGTCTCCATGTCACCTGGTTAGACCACACTAGGAGCACTGTGCACAGTTCTGGTCTCCATATCCCTTGGTGAGACCACACTTGGAGCATTGTGCACAGTTCCGTTCTCCATATCCCTTGGTTAGACCAAACCTGGAGCACTGTGCATCGTTCAAATCTCCTTATCCCTTGGTTAGAGCAAAATTGTAGCTCTGTGCACAGTTCTGGTCTCTGTATCTCTCGGTTAGACCACACTTGGAGCACTGTGCACAGATCCGGTCTCCATATCCATTGGTTAGACCACACTTGGAGCACTGTGCACAGTTCCAGTCAACGCATCCCTTGGTTAGACGACACTTGGAGCACTGTGCACAGTTTCGTTCTCCATATCCTCTGGGTAGACCACACTTAGAGCACTGGGCAGAGCTCCAGTCTCCGTATCCCTTGGTTAGACCACACTAGGAGCGCTGTGCAGAGTTCTGGTCTCCATATCCCTTGGTTAGGCCACTCTTGGAGCAATGTGCAAAATTCCAGTCTCCATATCCCTTGGTTAGACCACACTTGGAGCACTGTGCACAGTTCTTGTCTCCATATCCCTTGGTTAGGAGACACTGGGAGCACTGTGCACAGTTCCACTCTCCATATCCCCTGGTTAGACCACACTTGGAGCACTGTGCACACTTCCAGTCTCTATATTTCTCAGTTAGCTCACACTTGGAGCACTTTGCACATTTCCTGCCTCTATTTCCATTGGTTAGACCACACTTGGAGCACTGTGCACAGTTCCGGTCGCCATATCCCTTCGGTAGACCACACTTGGAGCACTGTGCACATCTCCAGTCTCATTATCCCTCGGTTTGACCTCACTTGGAGCACTGTGAACTGTTCCAGTCTCCGGATCCCTCAGTTAGACCACACGTGGTGTATTGTGCACAGTTCTGGTCTCCATATCCCTTGGTTAGACCACATTTGGAGCACTGTGCACAGTTCTGGTCTCCATATCCCTTGGTTAGTCAACACTAGGAGCACTGTGCACATTTGTGGTCTCCATATCCCCTGGGTAGACCACACTTGGAGCACTGTGCACAGTTCCAGTCTCCATATCCCTTGGTTAGACCATACCTGGAGCACTGTGCACAGTTACCGTCTCTGTATCCCTCGGTTAGACCACACTTGGAGCACTGTACACAGATTAAGATTCCGTCTCCCTTGGTTAGACCACACTTGGAACAAAGTGCAAAGTTCCACTCTACATTTCACTTGGTTAGACCACACTTGGAGCACTGTGCACCATTCAAGCCTCCTTATCCCTTCGTTAGACCACACTTGGATCACTGTGCACTGTTCCAGTCTCCATCTTCCTTGCTTAGGACACACTGTGAGCTCTGAGCACAGTTCCAGTCTCCATATCCCCTGGTTAGACCACATTTGGAGCACTGTGCATAATTCCAGTCTCTATATCCCTCAGCTCGATCATGTTAGGAGCCCTGTGCAGAGTTTCGGTCTCCATATCCATTGGTTGGACCACACTTGGAGCACTGTCCACAGTTCTGGTCTCCATATCCCTCGGTTAGACCAGACATGGAGCACTGTGCTCCGATCCGGTCTCCATATCCCTGGGTTAGACCACATTAAGAGCACTGTGCACAGATCCAGTCTCCATTTCCCTTGGTTAGACCACTCTTGGAGCACTGTCCACAGTTCCGGTCTCCATTTCCCTTCGGTAGACCACATTTTGAGCACTGTGCACATCTCCAGTCTCATTATCCCTCGGTTTGACCTCACTTGGAGCACTGTGCACTGTTCCAGTCTCTGTATCCCTCAGTTAGACCACACGTGGTGTATTGTGCACAGTTCTGGTCTCCATATCCCTTGGTTAGACCACATTTGGAGCACTGTGCACAGCTCTGGTCTCCATATCCCTTGGTTAGACCACACCAGGAGCACTGTGCACATTTGTGGTCTCCATATCCCCTGGGTAGACCACACTTGGAGCACTGTGCACAGTTCCAGTCTCCATATCCCTTGGTTAGACCATACCTGGAGCACTGTGCACAGTTACCGTCTCCGTATCCCTCGGTTAGACCACACTTGGAGCACTGTGCACAGATTAAGATTCCGTCTCCCTTGGTTAGACCACACTTGGAACAAAGTGCAAAGTTCCACTCTACATTTCACTTGGTTAGACCACACGTGGAGCACTGTGCACCATTCAAGTCTCCTTATCCTTTCGTTAGACCACACTTGGATCGCTGTGCACAGTTCCAGTCTCCATATCCCCTGGTTAGACCACATTTGGAGCACTGTGCATAATTCCAGTCTCTGTATCCCTCAGTTCGATCATGTTAGGAGCCCTGTGCAGATTTCCGGTCTCCATATCCATTGGTTGGACCACACTTGGAGCACTGTGCACAGTTCTGTTCTCCATATCCCTTGGATGGCCACACCTGGAGCACTGTGCTCATTTCCAGTCTCCATATCCCTTTGTTTGACCACACTTGGAGCACTGTCCACAGTTCTGGTCTCCATATCACTCGGTTAGACCAGACATGGAGCACTGTGCTCCGATCCGGTCTCCATATCCCTGGGTTAGACCACATTTAGAGCACTGTGCACAGATCCAGTCTCCATATCCCTTGGTTAGACCACACTTGGAGCACTGTGCACAGTTCTGATCTCCATTTCCCTTGGTTAGGATACACTGGGAGCACTGTGCACAGTTCCTGTCTCCAAATCCCCTGGTTCGACCACAGTTGGAGCACTGTGCACAGTTCCAGTCACTGCATCCCTTGGTTAGACCACACTTGGTGCACTGTGCACAGTTCCAGTCTCCATCTCCCTCAGTTAGATCATTCTTGGAGCACTGGGCAAAGTTCTGGTCTGCATATCCCTGGGTTGACCACACCTGGAGCACTGTGCACAGTTACAGTGTCCATATTCCTTGGTTAGACCACACGAGGAGTGCTGTGCAGAGTTCCGGTCTCCATATCCCTTGGTTAGGCCACACTTGGAGCACTGTCCACAGTTCCAGACCCCATTTCCCTTGGTTAGATCACAATTGAGCACTGTGCACAGTACCAGGATCCGTATCCCTTGGTTAGACCACACTTGGAGCACTGTGCTCAGATCTGGTCTCGATATCCCTGGGTTAGACCACATTTAGAGCACTGTGCTCATATCTGGTCTCTATATCCCTTGGTTAGACCACATTTAGAGCACTGTGCACAGTTCCAGACTCCATATCCCTTGGTTAGACCGCACTTGGAGCACTGTGCACATTTGCGGTCTGCATATCCCCTGGGTAGACCACACTTGGAGCACTGTGCACAGTTCCATTCTCCATATCCCTTCGTTAGACCTTACCTGGTGCACTGTGCACAGTTCCAGTCTCCCTATCCCTTGGTTAGACCACACATGAAGCACTGTGCACAGTTCCAGTCTCCATGTCACCTGGTTAGACCACACTGGGAGCACTGTGCACAGTTCCATTCTCCATATCTCTTGGTTAGACCAAACCTGGAGCACTGTGAACCGTTCAAATCTCCTTATCCCTTGGTGAGAGCAACACTGTAGCTCTGTGCACAGTTCTGGTCTCCGTATCCCTCGGTTAGACGACACTTGGAGCACTGTGCACCGTCCCGGTCTCCATATCCATTGGTTAGACGACTCTTGGATCACTCTGCACAGTTGCCGTCTCCGTATCCCTTGGTTTGACCACACTAGGAGCGCTGTGCAGAGTTCCGCTCTCCATATCCATTGGTTAGGCCACTCCTGGAGGACTGTGCACCTTTCCAGTCTTCATATCCCTTGGCTAGACCACACTTGGAGCACTGTGCACAGTTCTGGTCTCCAAATCCCTTGGTTAGGAGACAATGGAAGCACTGTGCACAGTTCCAGTCTACATATCCCCTGGTTAGACCACATTTGGAGCACTGTGCACAGTTCCAATCTCTATATCTCTCAGTTAGATCACACTTGGAGCCCTGTGCACATTTCCTGCCTCCATTTCCCTTGGCTAGACCACTCTTGGAGCACTGTGCACAGTTCCAGTCTCCATATCCCTTGGTTAGGACACACTGTGAGCACTATGCACAGTGCCAGTCTCCATATCTCTTGGTTAGACCACCCTTTGGGCACTGTGCACCATTCCAGACTCTATATCCCTCAGTCAGATCAAACTTGGAGCACAGTGCACATTTCCAGTCTCCATATCCCTTTGTTAGACCACACCTGTAGCACTGTGCACAGTTCCAGTCTGCATATCCCTTGGTTAAACCGCACTTGGAGCACTGTGCACAGTTGACAGTCTCCGTATCCCTTGGTTAGACCACACTTGGAGAACTGTGCACATTTGCGGTCTGCATATCCCCTGGGTAGACCACACTTGGAGCACTGTGCACAGTTCCAGTCTCCATATCCCTTCGTTAGACCTTACCTGGAGCACTGTGCACAGTTCCAGTCTCCCTATCCCTTGGTTAGACCACACATGAAGCACTGTGCACAGTTCCAGTCTCCATGTCACCTGGTTAGACCACACTGGGAGCACTGTGCACAGTTCCATTCTCCATATCCCTTGGTTAGACCAAACCTGGAGCACTGTGCACCGTTCAAATCCCCTTATCCCTTGGTGAGAGCAAAACTGTAGCTCTGTGCACAGTTCTGGTCTCCATATCCATTGGTTAGACCACTCTTGGATCACTGTGCACAGTTGCCGTCTCCGTATCCCTCGGTTAGACGACACTTGGAGCACTGTGCACAGTCCCGGTCTCCATATCCATTGGTTAGACCACTCTTGGATCACTGTGCACAGTTGCCGTCTCCGTATCCCTTGGTTAGACCACACTAGGAGTGCTGTGCAGAGTTCCGCTCTCCATATCCATTGGTTAGGCCACTCCTGGAGGACTGTGCACCTTTCCAGTCTCCATATCCCTTGGTTAGACCACACTTGGAGCACTGTGCAAAGTTCTGGTCTCCATATCCCTTGGTTAGAAGACACTGGGAGCACTGTGCACAGTTCCAGTCTCCATATCCCCTGGTTAGACCACACTTGGAGCACTGTGCACAGTTCCAGTCTCCATATCTCTTGGTTAGACCACTCTTGGAGCACTGTGCACAGTTCCAGTCTCCGTATCCCTTGGTTAGGACACACTGGGAGCACTGTGCACAGTGCCAGTCTCCATATCTCTTGGTTAGACCACACTTGGAGCACTGTGCACCATTCCAGACTCTATATCCCTCAGTCAGATCACACTTGGAGCACAGTGCACAGTTCCAGTCTGCATATCCCTTGGTTAAACCGCACTTGGAGCACTGTGCACAGTTGACAGTCTCCGTATCCCTTGGTTAGACCACACTTGGAGCACTGTGCACAGTTCCAGTCTCCTTAACCCTTGGTTAGACGACACTTGGAGATCTGCACACAATTTCAGTCTCTATATCCCTCAGTTAGATCACACCTGGACCAATTTGCCCATTTCCAGTCTCCAAATCCCTTGGTTAGACCACACTTGGAGCACTGTGCACCGTTCTGGTCTCCATTCCCCTTGGTTAGGACACTCTGGGAGCACTGTGCACAGTTCCAGTCTCCATATCCCCTGATTTGACCACACTTGGAGCACTGTGCACAGTTCCGGTCTCCATATCCGCTGGGTTGACCACACTTGGAGCACTGTGCACAGCTCCAGTCTCTGTATCCCTCGGTTAGACCGCGCTTGGAGCACTGTGCACTGTTGCCATCTCTGTATCCCTTGGTTAGATCAGACTTGGAGAACAGTGCACATATCCAGTCTCCATATCCCCTGGTTAGACCACACTTGGAGCACTGTGCAGCGTTCCAGTCCCCATATCCCTCAGTTAGACCACAAGTGGAGCACTGTGCACTGTTCCGTTCTTCATTTCCCTTGGTTAGACCATACTTGGATCACTGTGCACAGTTGCCATCTCTGTATCCCTTGGTTAGGCCACACTTGGAGCACTGTGCAGCATTCAAGTCTCCTTATCCCTTTGTTAGGACACACTTGGAGCACTGTGCACAGTTCCAGTCTCCATATCCCCTGGTTAGACCACATTTGGACCACTGTGCATAATTCCAGTCTCTATACCCCTCAGTTCGATCACACTAGGAGCACGGTGCAGAGTTCCGGTCTCCATATCCATTGTTTGGACCACACTTGGAGCACTGTGCACAGTTCTGTTCTCCATATCCCTTGGATGGCCACACCTGGAGCACTGTGCACATTTCAAGGCTGCATATCCCTTTGTTTGACCACACTTGGAGCACTGTGCACAGTTCTGGTCTCCATATCCCTTGGTTAGGACACACTGGGAGCACTGTGCACAGTTCCAGTCTCCATATCCCCTGGTTAGACCACACTTGGAGCACTGTGCAGTGTTCCGGTCTCCATATCCCCCGGGTAGACCACACCTGGAGCACTGTGCACAGTTCTGGTCTCCATATCCCTTGGTTAGGACACACTGGGAGCACTGTGCACAGGTCCAGTCTCCGTATCCCTCGGTTAGACCACACTTGGAGCACTGTGCACAGTTGCCGTCTCCGTATCCCTTGGTTAGAGCACACTAGGAGCACTGTGCAGAGTTCTGGTCTCCATATCCCTTGGTTAGGCCTCACTTGGAGCACTGTGCACAATTCCTGTCTCCATATCCCTTGGTTAGACCACACTGGGAACACTGTGCACAGTTCCTGTCTCCAAATCCCCTGGTTGGACCACACCTGGAGCACTGTGCACAGTTCCAGTCACCGCATCCCTTGGTTAGACCACATTTGGTGCACTTTGCCCATGTTCCAGTCTCCATATCCCTTTGTTAGATCATTCTTGGAGCACTGTGCAAAGTTCTGGTCTGCATATCCCTGGGTTAGACCACACCTGAAGTATTGTGCACTGTTCCAGTCTCCATATCCCTTCGTGAGACCACACTTGGAGCCCCGTGTACAGTTCTGCTCTCCATATCCCTCGGTTAGACCACACCTGGAGCACTGTGCACAGTTCCAGTCCCCACTTCCCTTGGTTAGATCACAATTGAGCACTGTGCACAGTTCCAGTCTCCATATCGCTCGGTTGGACCACACTTGGAGCACTGTGCACAGTTCCAGACCCCATTTCCCTTGTTTAGATCACAATTGAGCACTGTGCACAGTTCCAGTCTCCATATCGCTCGGTGAGACAACACTTGGAGCACTGTGCTCATTTCCTTTCTCCATATCCCTTTGTTTGACCACACTTGGAGCACTGTTCAGAGTTCTGGTCTCCATATCCCTCGGTTAGACCAGACATGGAGCACTGTGCTCAGATCTGGTCTCCATATCCCTGGGTTAGACCACATTTAGAGCACTGTGCACAGATCCAGTCTCATATCCCTTGGTTAGACCACACTTGGAGAACTGTTCACAGTTCTGATCTCCATTTCCCTTGGTTAGGACACACTGGGAGCACTGTGCACAGTTCCTGTCTCCATATCCCTTGGTTGGACCACAGTTGGAGCACTGTGCACAGTTCCAGTCACTGCATCCCCTGGTTAGACCACACTTGGTTCACTGTGCACAGTTCCAGTCTCCATCTCCCTCAGTTTGATCATTCTTGGAGCACTGTGCAAAGTTCTGGTCTGCATATCCCTGGGTGAGACCACACCTGGAGTACTGTGCACAGTTCCAGTCTCCATATCCCTTGGTGAGACCACACTTGGAGCACTGAGCACAGTTCTGCTCTCCGTATCCCTCGGTTAGACCACACTTGGAGCACTGTGCACAGATCAAGATTCCGTCTCCCTTGGTTAGACCACACTTGGAGCAAAGGGCAAGGTTCCACTCTACATTTCAATTGGTTACACCACACTTGGAGCACTGTGCACAGTTCCAGTCCCCATTTCCCTTGGTTAGATCACAATTGAGCACTGTGCACAGTTCCAGTCTCCATATCGCTCGGTTGGACCACATTTGCAGCACTGTGCACAGTTACAGTATCCGTATTCCTTGGTTAGACCACACTAAGAGTGCTGTGCAGAGTTCCGGTCTCCATATCCCTTGGTTAGGCCACACTTTGGGCACTGTGCACTGTTCCAGTATCTGTATACCTTGGTTAGACCACACTTAGAGCACTGTCCACAGTTCCAGACCCCATTTCCCTTGGTTAGATCACAATTGAGCATTGTGTACAGTTCCAGTATCCGTATCCCTTGGTTAGACCACACTTGGAGTGCTGTGCACAGTTCCAGTCTCCATATCCCTTGGTTAGAGCGCACGTGGAGCACTGTGCAGAGTTCTGGTCTCCGTATCCCTTGGTTAGAGCACACTTGGAGCACTGTGCTCAGATCTGGTCTCCATATCCCTGGGTTAGACCACATTTAGAGCACTGTGCTCATATCTGGTCTCTATATCCCTTGGTTAGACCACATTTAGAGCACTGTGCACAGTTCCAGACTCCATATCCCTTGGTTAGACCACACTTGGAGAACTGTGCACATTTGCGGTCTGCATATCCCCTGGGTAGACCACACTTGGAGCACTGTGCACAGTTCCAGTCTCCATATCCCTTCGTTAGACCTTACCTGGAGCACTGTGCACAGTTCCAGTCTCCCTATCCCTTGGTTAGACCACACATGAAGCACTGTGCACAGTTCCAGTCTCCATGTCACCTGGTTAGACCACACTGGGAGCACTGTGCACAGTTCCATTCTCCATATCCCTTGGTTAGACCAAACCTGGAGCACTGTGCACCGTTCAAATCTCCTTATCCCTTGGTGAGAGCAAAACTGTAGCTCTGTGCACAGTTCTGGTCTCCGTATCCCTCGGTTAGACGACACTTGGAGCACTGTGCACAGTCCCGGTCTCCATATCCATTGGTTAGACCACTCTTGGATCACTGTGCACAGTTGCCGTCTCCGTATCCCTTGGTTAGACCACACTAGGAGTGCTGTGCAGAGTTCCGCTCTCCATATCCATTGGTTAGGCCACTCCTGGAGGACTGTGCACCTTTCCAGTCTCCATATCCCTTGGTTAGACCACACTTGGAGCACTGTGCAAAGTTCTGGTCTCCATATCCCTTGGTTAAACCACACTTCGAGCACTGTGCACAGTTCCAGTCTCCATATCCCCTGGTTAGACCACACTTGGAGCACTGTGCACAGTTCCAGTCTCCATATCTCTTGGTTAGACCACTCTTGGAGCACTGTGCACAGTTCCAGTCTCCGTATCCCTTGGTTAGGACACACTGGGAGCACTGTGCACAGTGCCAGTCTCCATATCTCTTGGTTAGACCACACTTGGAGCACTGTGCACCATTCCAGACTCTATATCCCTCAGTCAGATCACACTTGGAGCACAGTGCACAGTTCCAGTCTCAATATCCCTTGGTTAAACCGCACTTGGAGCACTCTGCACAGTTGACAATATCCGTATCCCTTGGTTAGACCATACTTGGAGCACTGTGCACAGTTCCGGTCTCCATAACCCTTGGTTAGACCTTACCTGGATCACTGTGCACAGTTCCAGTCTCTATATCGCTCAGCTAGATCACACTTGGAGCACTGTGTACATTTCCAGCCTCCATTTCCCTTGGTTAGACCACTCTTGGAGCACTGTGCACAGTTCTAGTCTCTATATCGCTCAGCTAGATCACACGTGGAGTACTGTGTACATTTCCAGCCTCCATATCCCCTGGTTAGACCACTCTTGGAGCACTGTGCACAGTTCCAGTCTCCATATCCCTTGGTTAGTCTACACTTGGAGATCTGCGCACAATTTCAGTCTCTATATCCCTCAGTTAGATCACACTTGGAGCAATGTGCACAGTTCCAGTCTCCATATCCCTTGGTTAGACCTTACCTGGATCACTGTGCACAGTTCCAGTCTCCCTATCCCTTGGTTAGACCACACTGGGAGCACTGTGCACAGTTCCATTCTCCATATCCCTTGGTTAGTCCAAACCTGGAGCCCAGTGCACCATTCAAATCTCCTTATCCCTTGGTGAGAGCAAAACTGTAGCTCTGTGCACAGTTCTGGTCTCCGTATCCCTCGGTTAGACAACACTTGGAGCACTGTGCACAGTCCCGGTCTCCATATCCATTGGTTAGACTACTCTTGGATCACTGTGCACAGTTGCCGTCTCCGTATCCCTTGGTTAGACCACACTAGGAGCGCTGTGCAGAGTTCTGCTCTCCATATCCATTGGTTAGGCCACTCCTGGAGGACTGTGCACCTTTCCAGTCTCCATATCCCTTGGTTAGACCACACTTGGAGCACTGTGCACAGTTCTGGTCTCCAAATCCCTTGGTTAGGAGACACTGGGAGCACTGTGCACAGTTCCAGTCTCCATATCCCCTGGTTAGACCACACTTCGAGCACTGTGCACAATTCCAGTCTCTATATCTCTCAGTTAGATCACGCTTGGATCACTGTGCACATTTCCAGCCTCCATTTCCCTTGGTTAGACCACTCTTGGAGCACTGTGCACAGTTCCAGTCTCCATATCCCTTGGTTAGGACACACTGGGAGCACTGTGCACAGTGCCAGTCTCCATATCTCTTGGTTAGACCACACTTGGAGCACTGTGCACCATTCCAGACTCTATATCCCTCAGTCAGATCACACTTGGAGCACAGTGCACATTTCCAGTCTCCATATCCCTTGGTTAGACCACACTTGTAGCACTGTGCACAGTTCCAGTCTCCATATCCCTTGGTTAAACCGCACTTGGGGCACTGTGCACAGTTGACAGTCTCCGTATCCCTTGGTTAGACCACACTTGGAGCAATGTGCACAGTTCCGGTCTCCATAACCCTTGGTTAGACGACACCTGGAGCACTGTGGACAGTTCTGGTCTCCATTCCCCTTGGTTAGGACACTCTGGGAGCACTGTGCACAGTTCTGGTCTCCATATCCGCTGGGTTGACCACACTTGGAGCACTGTGCACAGCTCCAGTCTCTGTATCCCTCAGTTAGACCACACTTGGAGCACTGTGCACTGTTGCCATCTCCGTATCCCTTGGTTAGATCACACTTGGAGAACAGTGCACATATCCAGTCTCCATATCCCCTGGTTAGACCACACTTGGAGCACTGTGCAGCGTTCCAGTCCCCATATCCCTCAGTTAGACCACTGGTGGAGCACTGTGCACAGTTCCGTTCTTCATTTCCCTTGGTTAGACCACTCTTGGAGCACTGTGCACAGTTCCAGTCTCCATATCGCTTGGTTAGACCACACTTGTAGAACTGTGCACCGTTCAAGTCTCCTTATCCCTTCGTTAGACCACACTTGGAGCACTGTGCACCGTTCAAGTCTCCTTATCCCTACGTTAGACCACACTTGGATCACTGTGCACAGTTCCGGTCTCCATATCCATTGGTTAGACCACACTTGGAGCACTGTGCACAGTTCCAGTCAACGCATCCCTTGGTTAAACCACACTTGGAGCACTGTGCACAATCCCGGTCTCCATATCCTCTGGGTAGACCACACTTGGATCACTGTGCACAGTTGCTGTCTCCGTATCCCTTGGTTAGACCACACTAGGAGTGCTGTGCAGAGTTCTGGTCTCCATATCCCTTGGTTAGGCCACTCCTGGAGCACAGAGCACATTTCCAGTCTCCATATCCCTTGGTTAGACCACACTTGGAGCATTGTGCACAGTTCTGGTCTCCAAATCCCTTGGTTAGGAGACACTGGGAGTACTGTGCACAGTTTCAGTCTCCATATCCCCTGGTTAGACCACACTTGGAGCACTGTGCACAGTTGCAGTCTCTATATCACTCAGTTAGATCACACTTGGAGCACTTACACATTTCCAGCCTCCATTTCCCTTGGTTAGACCACTTTTGGAGCACTGTGCACAGTTCCAGTTTCCATATCCCTTGGTTAGGACAAACTGGGAGCACTGTGCACAGTTCCAGTCTCCATATCTCTTGGTTAGACCACACTTGGAGCACTGTGCACAGTTCCAGTCTCCATATCCCTTGGTTAGACCAGACTTGGAGCACTGTGCACAGTTCCGGTCTCCATAACCCTTGGTTAGACGACACTTGGAGATCTCGCACAATTCCAGTCTCTATATCCCTCAGGTTGATCACAGTTGGACCAATATGCACATTTCCATTCTCCAAATCCCTTGGTTAGACCACACTTGGAGCACTGTGCACAGTTCTGGTCTCCATTCCCCTTGGTTAGGACACTCTGGGAGCACTGTGCACAGTTGCAGTCTCCATATCCCCTGGTTAGACCACACCTGGAGCACTGTGCACAGTTCCGGTCTCCATTTCTGCTGGTTTGACCACACTTGGAGCACTGTGCACAGCTCCAGTCTCCGTATCCCTCGGTTAGACCACACTTGGAGCAATGTGCACAGTTGCCATCTCCATATCCCTTGGTTAGACCACACTTGGAGCACTGTGCCCAGTTCCGGTCTCCATATACCTTGGTTCGACCATACTTGCAGCACTATGCACAGTTCCAGTCTACATATCCCTCAGTTAGACCACACGTGGAGCACGGTGCGCAGATCTGGTCTCCACATTTCTCAGTTAGACCACACTTTCAGCACTGTGCACTGTTCTGGTCTCCGTATCCCTCAGTTAGACCACACTTGGAGCACTGTGCACAGATCCAGTCTCGATATCCATTGGTTAGACAACACTTGGAGCACTGTGCACCGTTCAAGTCTCCTTATCCCTTCGTTAGACCACATTTGCAGCACTGTGCACCGTTCAAGTCTCCTTATCCCTTCGTTAGACCACACTTGGATCACTGTGCACAGTTCCAGTCTCCATATCCCCTGGTTAGACCACATTTGCAGCACAGTGCATAATTCCAGTCTCTATATCCCTCAGTTCGATCACACTAGGAGCACTGTGCACAGTTCTGTTCTCCATATCCCTTGGATGGCTACACCTGGAGCACTGTGCACATTTCCAGTCTCCATATCCCTTTGTTAGACCACACCTGGAGCACTGTGCACAGTTCTGGTCTCCATATCCCTTGGTTAGGACACACTGGGAGCACTGTGCACAGTTCCAGTCTCCATATCCCCTGGTTAGACCACATCTGGAGCACTGTGCACAGTTGACAGTCTCCATATCCCTTGGTTAGAGCACACTTGGAGCACTGTGCACCGTTCAAGTCTCCTTAAGCTTTGGTTAGACTAGTCTTGGGGCTCTGTGCAAAGTTCCGGTCTCCATATCCCTTGGTTAGACCAGAGCTGGAACACTGTGCACAGTTCTGGTCTCCATATCCCTTGGTTAGACCACATTTGGAGCACTGTGCACAGTTCTGGTCTCAATATCCCTTGGATAGACCACACTAGGAGCACTGTGCACATTTGTGTTCTCCAGATCCCCTGGGTAGACCACACTTGGAGCACTGTGCACAGTTCCAGTCTCCATATCCCTTGGTTAGACCATACCTGGAGCACTGTGCACAGTTCCAGTGACCATATCCCTTTGCTAGACCACACATGAAGCACTGTGCACAGTTCCAGTCTCCATGTTACCTGGTTAGACCACACTAGGAGCACTGTGCCCAGTTCTGGTCTCCATATCCCTTGGTTAGACCACATTTGGATCTCTGTGCACGGTTCTGTTTTCCATATCCCTTGGTTAGACCAAACCTGGAGCACTGTGCACAGTTCAAATCTCCTTATCCCTTGGTTAGAGCAAAATTGTAGCTCTGTGCACAGTTCTGGTCTCCGTATCGCTCGGTTAGATGACAGTTGGAGCACTGTGCACAGATCCGGTCTCCATATCCATTGGTTAGACCACACTTGGAGCACTGTGCACAGTTCCAGTCACCGCATCCCTTGGTTAGACCACACTTGGAGCGCTGTGCACAGTTCCAGTATCCGTAACCCTTGGTTTGTCCATACGTAGAGCACTGTCCACAGTTCCAGACCCCATTTCCCTTGGTTAGATCACAATTGAGCACTGTGCACAGTTCCAGTCTCCATATCACTCGGTTAGACAACACTTGGAGCACTGTGCACAGTTCCAGTATCCGTATCCCTTGGTTAGACCACACTTGGACTGCTGTGCACAGTTCCAGTCTCCATATCTCTTTGTTAGACCACACTTGGAGCACTGTGCAGATTTCTGGTCTCCATATCCCTCGGTTAGACCAAACGTGGAGCACTGTGCTCCGATCTGGTCTCCATATCCCTGGGTTAGACCACATTTAGAGCAATGTGCTCAGATCTGGTCTCCATATCCCTTGGTTAGACCACATTGAGAGCACTGTGCACAGTTCCATTCTCCACATCTTTTGGTTAGACCTTTCCTGGAGCACTGTGCACAATTCCAGTCTCCACATCTTTTGGTTAGACCTTTCCTGGAGCACTGTGCACAGTTCCAGTCTCCCTATCCCTTGGTTAGACCACACATGAAGCACTGTGCACAGTTCCATTCTCCATGTCACCTTTTTAGACCACACTAGGAGCACTGTGCACAGTTCTGGTCTCCATATCCCTTGGTTAGACCACACTTGGAGCACTGTGCACAGTTCTGTTCTCCATATCCCTTGGTTACACCAAACCTGTATCACCGTGCACCGTTCAAATCTCCTTAGCCCTTGGTTAGTGCCATATTGTAGCTCTGTGCGCAGTTCTCGTTTCCGTATCCGTCAGTTAGATGACAGTTGGAGCACTGTGCACAGATCCGGTCTCCATATCCATTGGTTAGACCACACTTGGAGCACTGTGCACAGTTCCAGTCAACGCATCCCTTGGTTAAACCACACTTGGAGCACTGTGCACAGTCCCGGTCTCCATATCCTCTGGGTAGACCACACTTTGATCACTGTGTACAGTTGCTGTCTCCGTATCCCTTGGTTAGACCACACTAGGAGTGCTGTGCAGAGTTCTGGTCTCCATATCCCTTGGTTAGGCCACTCCTGGAGCACAGAGCACATTTCCAGTCTCCATATCCCTTGGTTAGACCACACCTGGAGCACTGTGCACAGTTCTGGTCTCCAAATCCCTTGGTTAGGAGACACTGGGTGCCCTGTGCACAGTTCCAATCTCCATATCCCCTGGTTAGACCACACTGGGAGCACTGTGCACAGTTCCTGTCTCTATATCTCTTGGTTAGACCACACTTGGAGCACTGTGCACCATTCCAGACTCTATATCCCTCAGTTACATCACATTTGGAGCACTGTGCACATTTCCAGTCTCCATATCTCTTCGTTAGACCAGACTTGGAGCACTGTGCACAGTTCCGGTCTCCATAACCCTTGGTTAGACGACACTTGGAGATCTCGCACAATTCCAGTCTCTATATCCCTCAGGTCGATCACAGTTGGACCAATATGCACATTTCCATTCTCCAAATCCCTTGGTTAGACCACACTTGGAGCACTGTGCGCAGTTCTGGTCTACATTCCTCTTGGTTAGGACACTCTGGGAGCACTGTGCACAGTTGCAGTCTCCATATCCCCTGGTTAGACCACACTTGGAGCACTGTGCACAGTTCCGGTCTCCATTTCTGCTGGTTTGACCACACTTGGAGCACTGTGCACAGCTCCAGTCTCCGTATCCCTCAGTTAGACCACACTTGGAGCAATGTGCACAGTTGCCGTCTCCATATCCCTTGGTTAGATCACACTTGGAGAACAGTGCACAGTTCCAGTCTCCATATCCCCTGGTTAGACCACACTTGGAGCACTGTGCAAAGTTCCGGTCTCCATATACATTGGTTCGACCATACCTGCAGCACTATGCACAGTTCCAGTCTACATATCCCTCAGTTAGACCACACGTGGAGCACGGTGCGCAGATCTGGTCTCCACATCTCTCAGTTAGACAACACTTTCAGCACTGTGCACAGTTCTGGTCTCCGTATCCCTCAGTTAGACCACACTTGGAGCACTGTGCACAGATCCGGTCTCGATATCCATTGGTTAGACCACACTTGGAGCACTGTGCACAGTTCCAGTCACTGCATCCCTTGGTTAGACCACACTTGGAGCACTGTGCTCCGTTCAAGTCTCCTTATCCCTTCGTTAGACCACACTTGGATCACTGTGCACAGTTCCAGTCTCCATATCCCTTGGTTAGACCACACTTGGAGCACTGTGCACCGTTCAAGTCTCCTTATCCCTTCGTTAGACCACACTTGGAGCACTGTGCACCATTCAAGTCTCCTTATCCCTTCGTTAGACCACACTTGGAGCACTGTGCACCGTTCAAGTCTCCTTATCCCTTCGTTAGACCACACTTGGATTACTGTGCACAGTTCCAGTCTCCATATCCCTTGGTTAGACCACACTTGGAGCACTGTGCACCTTTCCAGTCTCCATATTCCTTTGTTAGACCAGACTTGGAGCACTGTGCACAGTTCCAGTCTCCATAACCCTTGGTTGGACCACACCTGGAGCACTGTGCACAGTTCCGGTCTCCATTTCTGCTGGTTTGACCACACTTGGAGCACTGTGCACATCTCCAGTCTCCGTATCCCTCGGTTAGACCACACTTGGAGCAATGTGCACAGTTGCCGTCTCCATATCCCTTCGTTAGACCACACATGGAGCACTGTGCACAGTTCCGGTCTCCATATACCTTGGTTCGACCATACTTGCAGCACTATGCACAGTTCCAGTCGACATATCCCTCAGTTAGACCACATGTGGAGCACGGTGCGCAGATCTGGTCTCCACATCTCTCAGTTAGACCACACTTTCAGCACTGTGCACAGTTCTGGTCTCCGTATCCCTCAGTTAGACCACACTTGGAGCACTGTGCACAGATCCGGTCTCGATATCCATTGGTTAGACCACACTTGGAGCACTGTGCACAGTTCCTGTCACCGCATCCCTTGGTTAGACCACACTTGGAGCACTGTGCACCGTTCAAGTCTCCTTATCCCTTCGTTAGACCACACTTGGATCACTGTGCACAGTTCCAGTCTCCATATCCCCTGGTTAGACCACATTTGGAGCACAGTGCATAATTCCAGTCTCTATATCCCTCAGTTCGATCACACTAGGAGCACTGTGCACAGTTCTGTTCTCCATATCCCTTGGATGGCTACACCTGGAGCACTGTGCACATTTCCAGTCTCCATATCCCTTTGTTAGACCACACCTGGAGCACTGTGCACAGTTCTGGTCTCCATATCCCTTGGTTAGGACACACTGGGAGCACTGTGCACAGTTCCAGTTTCCATATCCCTTGGTTAGACCACATCTGGAGCACTGTGCACAGTTGGCAGTCTCCATATCCCTTGGTTAGAGCACACTTGGAGCACTGTGCACCGTTCAAGTCTCCTTAAGCTTTGGTTAGACTACTCTTGGGGCTCTGTGCAAAATTCCGGTCCCCATATCCCTTTGTTAGACCAGACCTGGAACACTGTGCACATTTCTGGTCTCCATATCCCTTGGTTAGACCACATTTGGATCACTGTGCACAGTTCTGGTCTCCATATCCCTTGGTTAGACCACACTAGGAGCACTGTGCACATTTGTGTTCTCCATATCCCCTGGGTAGACCACACTTGGAGCACTGTGCACAGTTCCAGTCTCCATATCCCTTGGTTAGACCATACCTGGAGCACTGTGCACAGTTCCAGTGACCATATCCCTTTCTTAGACCACACATGAAGCACTGTGCACAGTTCCAGTCTCCATGTTACCTGGTTAGACCACACTAGGAGCACTGTGCCCAGTTCTGGTCTCCATATCCCTTGGTTAGACCACATTTGGATCTCTGTGCACGGTTCTGTTTTCCATATCCCTTGGTTAGACCACACTAGGAGCACTTTGCCCAGTTCTGGTCTCCATATCCCTTGGTTAGACCACACTTGGAGCACTGTGCACAGTTCCAGTCACCGCATCCCTTGGTTAGACCACACTTGGAGCGCTGTGCACAGTTCCAGTATCCGTATCCCTTGGTTTGTCCACACTTAGAGCACTGTCCACAGTTCCAGACCCCATTTCCCTTGGTTAGATCACAATTGAGCACTGTGCACAGTTCCAGTCTCCATTTCGCTCGGTTAGACAACACTTGGAGCACTGTGCACAGTTCCAGTATCCGTATCCCTTGGTTAGACCACACTTGGAATGCTGTGCACAGTTCCAGTCTCCACATCTCTTTGTTAGACCACACTTGGAGCACTGTGCAGATTTCTGGTCTCCATATCCCTCGGTTAGACCACACTTGGAGCACTGTGCTCAGATCTGGTCTCCATATCCCTTGGTTAGACCACATTTAGAGCAATGTGCTCAGATCTGGTCTCCATATCCCTTGGTTAGACCACATTGAGAGCACTGTGCACAGTTCCAGTCTCCACATCTTTTGGTTAGACCTTTCCTGGAGAACTGTGCACAGTTCCAGTCTCCCTATCCCTTGTTTAGACCACACATGAAGCACTGTGCACAGTTCCATTCTCCATGTCACCTGTTTAAACCACACTAGGAGCACTGTGCACAGTTCCGTTCTCTATTTCCTTTGGTTAGACCAAACCTGGATCACCGTGCACCGTTCAAATCTCCTTAGCCCTTGGTTAGAGCCAAATTGTAGCTCTGTGCGCAGTTCTCGTCTCCGTATCCCTCGGTTAGATGACAGTTGGAGCACTGTGCGCAGATCCGGTCTCCAAATCCATTGGTTCGACCACACTTGGAGCACTGTGCACAGTCCCAGTCTCCATATCCTCTGGGTAGACCACACTTGGATCACTGTGCACAGTTGCCGTCTCCGTATCCCTTGGTTAGACCACACTAGGAGTGCTGTGCAGAGTTCTGGTCTCCATATCCCTTGGTTAGGCCACTCCTGGAGCACAGAGCACATTTCCAGTCTCCATATCCCTTGGTTAGACCACGCTTGGAGCACTGTGCACAGTTCTGGTCTCCAAATCCCTTGGTTAGGAGACACTGGGAGCACTGTGCACATTTCCAGTCTCCATATCCCCTGGTTAGACCACACTTGGAGCACTGTGCCCAGTTCCAGTCTCTATATCACTCAGTTAGATCACACTTGCAGCACTGTAGACATTTCTAGCCTCCATTTCCCTTGGTTAGACCACTTTTGGAGCACTGTGCACAGTTCCAGTTTCCATATCCCTTGGTTAGGACACACTGGGAGCACAATGCAAACTTCCAGTCTCCATATCCCTTGGTTAGACCTCACTTGGAGCACTGTGCACAGTTCCAGTCTCCATATCCCTTGGTTAGACCAGACTAGGAGCACTGTGCACAGTTCCGGTCTCCATAACCCTTGGTTAGACGACACTTGGAGATCTCGCACAATTCCAGTCTCTATATCCCTCAGGCAGATCACAGTTGGACCAATATGCACATTTCCATTCTCCAAATCCCTTGGTTAGACCACACATGGAGCACTGTGCACAGTTCTGGTCTCCATTCCCCTTGGTTAGGACACTCTGGGAGCACTGTGCACAGTTGCAGTCTCCATATCCCCTGGTTAGACCACACTTGGAGCACTGTGCACAGTTCCAGTCTCCATTTCTGCTGGTTTGACCACACTTGGAGCACTGTGCACAGCTCCAGTCTCCGTATCCCTCGGTTAGACCACACTTGGAGCAATGTGCACAGTTGCCGTCTCCATATCCCTTTGTTAGATCACACTTGGAGAACAGTGCACAATTCCAGTCTCCATATCCTCTGGTTAGACCACACTTGGAGCACTGTGCACAGTTCCGGTCTCCATATACCTTGGTTCGACCATACTTGCAGCACTATGCACAGTTCCAGTCTACATATCCCTCAGTTAGACCACACGTGGAGCACGGTGCGCAGATCTGGTCTCCACATCTCTCAGTTAGACCACACTTTCAGCACTGTGCACAGTTCTGGTCTCCGTATCCCTCAGTTAGACCACACTTGGAGCACTGTGCACAGATCCGGTCTCGATATCCATTGGTTAGACCACACTTGGAGCACTGTGCACAGTTCCAGTCACCGCATCCCTTGGTTAGACCACACTTGGAGCACTGTGCACCGTTCAAGTCTCCTTATCCCTTCGTTAGACCACACTTGGATCACTGTGCACAGTTCCAGTCTCCATATCCCTTGGTTAGACCACACTTGGAGCACTGTGCACCGTTCAAGTCTCCTTAAGCTTTGGTTAGACTACTCTTGGGGCTCTGTGCAAAATTCCGGTCCCCATATCCCTTTGTTAGACCAGACCTGGAACACTGTGCACATTTCTGGTCTCCATATCCCTTGGTTAGACCACATTTGGATCACTGTGCACAGTTCTGGTCTCCATATCCCTTGGTTAGACCACACTAGGAGCACTGTGCACATTTGTGTTCTCCATATCCCCTGGGTAGACCACACTTGGAGCACTGTGCACAGTTCCAGTCACCGCATCCCTTGGTTAGACCACACTTGGAGCACTGTGCACAGTTCCAGTATCCGTATCCCTTGGTTTGTCCACACTTAGAGCACTGTCCACAGTTCCAGACCCCATTTCCCTTGGTTAGATCACAATTGAGCACTGTGCACAGTTCCAGTCTCCATTTCGCTCGGTTAGACAACACTTGGAGCACTGTGCACAGTTCCAGTATCCGTATCCCTTGGTTAGACCACACTTGGAATGCTGTGCACAGTTCCAGTCTCCACATCTCTTTGTTAGACCACACTTGGAGCACTGTGCAGATTTCTGGTCTCCATATCCCTCGGTTAGACCACACTTGGAGCACTGTGCTCAGATCTGGTCTCCATATCCCTTGGTTAGACCACATTTAGAGCAATGTGCTCAGATCTGGTCTCCATATCCCTTGGTTAGACCACATTGAGAGCACTGTGCACAGTTCCAGTCTCCACATCTTTTGGTTAGACCTTTCCTGGAGAACTGTGCACAGTTCCAGTCTCCCTATCCCTTGTTTAGACCACACATGAAGCACTGTGCACAGTTCCATTCTCCATGTCACCTGTTTAAACCACACTAGGAGCACTGTGCACAGTTCCGTTCTCTATTTCCTTTGGTTAGACCAAACCTGGATCACCGTGCACCGTTCAAATCTCCTTAGCCCTTGGTTAGAGCCAAATTGTAGCTCTGTGCGCAGTTCTCGTCTCCGTATCCCTCGGTTAGATGACAGTTGGAGCACTGTGCGCAGATCCGGTCTCCATATCCATTGGTTCGACCACACTTGGAGCACTGTGCACAGTCCCGGTCTCCATATCCTCTGGGTAGACCACACTTGGATCACTGTGCACAGTTGCCGTCTCCGTATCCCTTGGTTAGACCACACTAGGAGTGCTGTGCAGAGTTCTGGTCTCCATATCCCTTGGTTAGACCACTCCTGGAGCACAGAGCACATTTCCAGTCTCCATATCCCTTGGTTAGACCACGCTTGGAGCACTGTGCACAGTTCTGGTCTCCAAATCCCTTGGTTAGGAGACACTGGGAGCACTGTGCACATTTCCAGTCTCCATATCCCCTGGTTAGACCACACTTGGAGCACTGTGCACAGTTCCAGTCTCTATATCACTCAGTTAGATCACACTTGCAGCACTGTAGACATTTCTAGCCTCCATTTCCCTTGGTTAGACCACTTTTGGAGCACTGTGCACAGTTCCAGTTTCCATATCCCTTGGTTAGGACACACTGGGAGCACAATGCAAACTTCCAGTCTCCATATCCCTTGGTTAGACCTCACTTGGAGCACTGTGCACAGTTCCAGTCTCCATATCCCTTGGTTAGACCAGACTAGGAGCACTGTGCACAGTGCCGGTCTCCATAACCCTTGGTTAGACGACACTTGGAGATCTCGCACAATTCCAGTCTCTATATCCCTCAGGCAGATCACAGTTGGACCAATATGCACATTTCCATTCTCCAAATCCCTTGGTTAGACCACACATGGAGCACTGTGCACAGTTCTGGTCTCCATTCCCCTTGGTTAGGACACTCTGGGAGCACTGTGCACAGTTGCAGTCTCCATATCCCTTGGTTAGACCACACTTGGAGCACTGTGCACAGTTCCAGTCTCCATTTCTGCTGGTTTGACCACACTTGGAGCACTGTGCACAGCTCCAGTCTCCGTATCCCTCGGTTAGACCACACTTGGAGCAATGTGCACAGTTGCCGTCTCCATATCCCTTTGTTAGATCACACTTGGAGAACAGTGCACAATTCCAGTCTCCATATCCTCTGGTTAGACCACACTTGGAGCACTGTGCACAGTTCCGGTCTCCATATACCTTGGTTCGACCATACTTGCAGCACTATGCACAGTTCCAGTCTACATATCCCTCGGTTAGACCACACGTGGAGCACGGTGCGCAGATCTGGTCTCCACATCTCTCAGTTAGACCACACTTTCAGCACTGTGCACAGTTCTGGTCTCCGTATCCCTCTGTTAGACCACACTTGGAGCACTGTGCACAGATCCGGTCTCGATATCCATTGGTTAGACCACACTTGGAGCACTGTGCACCGTTCAAGTCTCCTTATCCCTTCGTTAGACCACACTTGGAGCACTGTGCACCGTTCAAGTCTCCTTATCCCTTCGTTAGACCACACTTGGATCACTGTGCACAGTTCCAGTCTCCATATCCCTTGGTTAGACCACACTTGGAGCACTGTGCACCTTTCAAGTCTCCTTATCCCTTCGTTAGACCACACTTGGATCACTGTGCACAGTTCCAGTCTCCATATCCCCTGGTTAGACCACATTTGGAGCACAGTGCATAATTCCAGTCTCTATATCCCTCAGTTCGATCACACTAGGAGCACTGTGCACAGTTCTGTTCTCCATATCCCTTGGATGGCTACACCTGGAGCACTGTGCACATTTCCAGTCTCCATATCCCTTTGTTAGACCACACCTGGAGCACTGTGCACAGTTCTGGTCTCCATATCCCTTGGTTAGGACACACTGGGAGCACTGTGCACATTTCCAGTCTCCATATCCCTTGGTTAGACCACACTTGGAGCACTGTGCACAGTTCCAGTCTCCATATCCCTTGGTTAGACCAGACCTGGAGCACTGTGCACAGTTCCGGTCTCCTTCACCCTTGGTTAGACGACACTTGGAGATCTCGCACAATTCCAGTCTCTATATCCCTCAGGTAGATCACAGTTGGACCAATATGCACATTTCCATTCTCCAAATCCCTTGGTAAGACCACACTTGGAGCACTGTGCACAGTTCTGGTCTCCATTCCCCTTGGTTAGGACACTCTGGGAGCACTGTGCACAGTTGCAGTCTCCATATCCCCTGGTTAGACCACACTTGGAGCACTGTGCACAGCTCCAGTCTCCGTATCCCTCGGTTAGACCACACTTGGAGCAATGTGCACAGTTGCCATCTCCATATCCCTTGGTTAGATCACACTTGGAGAACAGTGCACAGTTCCAGTCTTCATATCCCCTGGTTAGACCACACTTGGAGAACTGTGCACAGTTCCGGTCTCCATATACCTTGGTTCGACCATACCTGCAGCACTATGTACAGTTCCAGTCTACATATCCCTCGGTTAGACCACACGTGGAGCACGGTGCGCAGATCTGGTCTCCACATCTCTCAGTTAGACCACACTTTCAGCACTGTGCACAGTTCTGGTCTCCGTATCCCTCAGTTAGACCACACTTGGAGCACTGTGCACAGATCCGGTCTCGATATCCATTGGTTAGACCACACTTGGAGCACTGTGCACAGTCCCAGTCACTGCATACCTTGGTTAGACCACACTTGGAGTACTGTGCTCCGTTCAAGTCTCCTTATCCCTTTGTTAGACCACACTTGGATCACTGTGCACAGTTCCAGTCTCCATATCCCTTGGTTAGACCACACTTGGAGCACTGTGCACCGTTCAAGTCTCCTTATCCCTTCGTTAGACCACACTTGGAGCACTGTGCACCGTTCAAGTCTCCTTATCCCTTCGTTAGACCACACTTGGATCACTGCGCACAGCTCCAGTCTCCGTATCCCTCGGTTAGACCACACTTGGAGCAATGTGCGCAGTTTCCGTTTCCATATCCCTTGGTTAGATCACACTTGGAGAACAGTGCACAGTTCCAGTCTCCATATCCCCTGGTTAGACCACACTTGGAGCACTGTGCACAGTTTCCATCTCCATATAAATTGGTTCGACTATACTTGCAGCACTATGCACAGTTCCAGTCTACATATCCCTCAGTTAGACCACACGTGGAGCACGGTGAGCAGATCTGGTCTCCACATCTCTCAGTTAGACCACACTTTCAGCACTGTGCACAGTTCTTGTCTCCGTATCCCTCAGTTAGACGACACTTGGAGCACTGTGCACAGTTCCAGTCTCCATATCCCTTGGTTAGACCATACCTGGAGCACTGTGCACAGTTCCAGTGACCGTATCCCTTTCTTAGACCACAAATGAAGCACTTTGCACAGTCCCAGTCTCCATATCCCTTGGTTAGACCAGACTTGGAGCACTTTGCCCAGTTCTGGTCTCCATATCCCTTGGTTAGACCACATTTGGATCTCTGTGCACGGTTCTGTTTTCCATATCCCTTTGTTAGACCAAACCTGGAGAACTGTGCACAGTTCAAATCTCCTTCTCCCTTGGTTAGAGCAAAATTGTAGCTCTGTGCACAGTTCTGGTCTCCGTATCCGTCGGTTAGATGACAGTTGGAGCACTGTGCACAGTTCCAGTCACCGCATCCCTTGGTTAGACCACACTTGGAGCGCTGTGCACAGTTCCAGTATCCGTGTCCCTTGGTTTGTCCACACTTAGAGCACTGTCCACAGTTCCAGACCCCATTTCCCTTGGTTAGACCACTTTTGGAGCACTGTGCACAGATCCAGTCTCCATATCCCTTGGTTAGGACACACTGGGAGCACTGTGCACAGTTCCTGTCTCTATATCACTCAGTTAGATCACACTTGCAGCACTGTACACATTTCTAGCCTCCATTTCCCTTGGTTAGACCACTTTTGGAGCACTGTGCACAGTTCCAGTCTCCATATCCCTTGGTTAGACCAGACCTGGAGCACTGTGCACAGTTCCGGTCTCCTTAACCCTTGGTTAGACCACACTTGGAGATCTCGCACAATTCCAGTCTCTATATCCCTCAGGTAGATCACAGTTGGACCAATATGCACATTTCCATTCTCCAAATCCCTTGGTTAGACCACACTTGGAGCACTGTGCACAGTTCTGGTCTCCATTCCCCTTGGTTAGGACACTCTGGGAGCACTGTGCACAGTTGCAGTCTCCATATCCCCTGGTTAGACCACACTTGGAGCACTGTGCACAGCTCCAGTCTCCGTATCCCTCGGTTAGACCACACTTGGAGCAATGTGCACAGTTGCCATCTCCATATCCCTTGGTTAGATCACACTTGGAGAACAGTGCACAGTTCCAGTCTTCATATCCCCTGGTTAGACCACACTTGGAGCACTGTGCACAGTTCCGGTCTCCATATACCTTGGTTCGACCATACCTGCAGCACTATGTACAGTTCCAGTCTACATATTCCTCGGTTAGACCACACGTGGAGCACGGTGCGCAGATCTGGTCTCCACATCTCTCAGTTAGACCACACTTTCAGCACTGTGCACAGTTCTGGTCTCCGTATCCCTCAGTTAGACCACACTTGGAGCACTGTGCACAGATCCGGTCTCGATATCCATTGGTTAGACCACACTTGGAGCACTGTGCACAGTCCCAGTCACTGCATCCCTTGGTTAGACCACACTTGGAGTACTGTGCTCCGTTCAAGTCTCCTTATCCCTTTGTTAGACCACACTTGGAGCACAGTGCACAGTTTCCATCTCCATATAAATTGGTTCGACTATACTTGCAGCACTATGCACAGTTCCAGTCTACATATCCCTCGGTTAGACCACACGTGGAGCACGGTGAGCAGATCTGGTCTCCACATCTCTCAGTTAGACCACACTTTCAGCACTGTGCACAGTTCTTGTCTCCGTATCCCTCAGTTAGACGACACTTGGAGCACTGTGCACAGTTCCAGTCACCGCATCACTTGGTTAGACCACACTTGGAGCACTTGGCTCCGTTAAAGTCTCCTTATCCCTTCGTTAGACCACACTTGGATCACTGTGCACAGTTCCAGTCTCCATATCCCTTGGTTAGACCACACTTGGAGCACTGTGCACCGTTCAAGTCTCCTTATCCCTTCGTTAGACCACACTTGGAGCACTGTGCACCGTTCAAGTCTCCTTATCCCTTCGTTAGACCACTCTTGGATCACTGTGCACAGTTCCAGTCTCCATATCCTCTGGTTAGACCACATCTGGAAGACTGTGCACAGTTGACAGTCTCTATATCCCTCAGTTCGATCACACTAGGAGCACTGTGCACAGTTCTGTTCTCCATATCCCTTGGATGGCTACACCTGGAGCACTGTGCACATTTCCAGTCTCCATATCCCTTTGTTAGACCACACCTGGAGCACTGTGCACAGTTCTGGTCTCCATATCCCTTGGTTAGAGCACACTGGGAGCACTGAGCACAGTTCCAGTCTCCATATCCTCTGGTTAGTCCACATCTGGAGGACTGTGCACAGTTGACAGTCTCCATATCCCTTGGTTAGAGCACACTTGGAGCACTGTGCACCGTTCAAGTCTCCTTAACCTTTGGTTAGACTACTCCTGGGGCTCTGTGCAAAGTTCCGGTCTCCGTATCCGTTGGTTAGACCAGACCTGGAACACTGTGCACAGTTCTGGTCTCCATATCCCTTGGTTAGACCACATTTGGAGCACTGTGCACAGTTCTGGTCTCCATATCCCTTGGTTAGACCACACCAGCAGCACTGTGCACATTTGTGTTCTCCATATCCCCTGGGTAGACCACACTTGGAGCACTGTGCACAGTTCCAGTCTCCATATCCCTTGGTTAGACCATACCTGGAGCACTGTGCACAGTTCCAGTGACCATATCATTTTCTTAGACCACACATGAAGCACTGTGCACAGTTCCAGTCTCCATGTTACCTGGTTAGACCACACTAGGAGCACTTCGCCCAGTTCTGGTCTCCATATCCCTTGGTTAGACCACATTTGGATCTCTGTGCACGGTTCTGTTTTCCATATCCCTAGGTTAGACCAAACCTGGAGCACTGTGCACAGTTCAAATCTCCTTATCCCTTGGTTAGAGCAAAATTGTAGCTCTGTGCACAGTTCTGGTCTCCGTATCCCTCGGTTAGATGACAGTTGGAGCACTGTGCACAGATCCGGTCTCCATTTCCATTGGTTAGACCACACTTGGAGCACTGTGCACAGTTCCAGTCACCGCATCCCTTGGTTAGACCACACTTGGAGCGCTGTGCACAGTTCCAGTATCCGTATCCCTTGGTTTGTCACACTTAGAGCACTGTCCACAGTTCCAGACCCCATTTCCCTTGGTTAGATCACAATTGAGCACTGTGCACAGTTCCAGTCTCCATTTCGCTCGGTTAGACAACACTTGGAGCACTGTGCACAGTTCCAGTGTCCGTATCCCTTGGTTAGACCACACTTGGAATGCTGTGCACAGTTCCAGTCTCCATATCTCTTTGTTAGAGCACACTTGGAGCACTGTGCAGATTTCTGGTCTCCATATCCCTCGGTTAGACCACACTTGGCGCACTGTGCTCAGATCTGGTCTCCATATCCCTTGGTTAGACCGCATTTAGAGCAATGTGCTCAGATCTGGTCTCCATATCCCTTGGTTAGACCACATTGAGAGCACTGTGCACAATTCCAGTCTCCACATCTTTTGGTTAGACCTTTCCTGGAGAACTGTGTACAGTTCCAGTCTCCCGATCCCTTGGTTAGACCACACATGAAGCACTGTGCACAGTTCCATTCTCCATGTCACCTGTTTAAACCACACTAGGAGCACTGTGCACTGTTCCGTTCTCCATATCCCTTGGTTAGACCAAACCTGGATCACCGTGCACCGTTCAAATCTCCTTAGCCCTTGGTTAGAGCCAAATTGTAGCTCTGTGCGCTGTTCTCATCTCCGTATCCCTCGGTTAGATGACAGTTGCAGCACTGTGCACAGATCCGGTCTCCATATCCATTGGTTAGACCACACTTGGAGCACTGTGCACAGTTCCAATCAACGCATCCCTTAGTTAAACCACACTTGGGGCACTGTGCACAGTCCCGGTCTCCATATCCTCTGGGTAGACCAGACTTGGATCACTGTGCACAGTTGCCGTCTCCGTATCCCTTGGTTAGACCACACTAGGAGTGCTGTGCAGAGTTCTGGTCTCCATATCCCTTGGTTAGACCACACTAGGAGTGCTGTGCAGAGTTCTGGTCTCCATATCCCTTGGTTAGGCCACTCCTGGAGCACAGAGCACATTTTCAGTCTCCATATCCCTTGGTTAGACCACGCTTGGAGCACTGTGCACAGTTCTGGTCTCCAAATCCCTTGGTTAGGAGACACTGGGAGCACTGACCACAGTTCCAGTCTCCATATCCCCTGGTGAGACCACACTTGGAGCACTGTGCACAGTTCCAGTCTCTGTATCACTCAGTTAGATCACACTTGGATCACTGTACACATTTCTAGCCTCCATTTCCCTTGGTTAGACCACTTTTGGAGCAATGTGCACAGTTCCAGTTTCCATATCCCTTGGTTAGGACACACCGGGAGCACTGTGCACAGTTCCAGTCTCCATATCCCTTGGTTAGACCACACCTGGAGCACTGTGCACAGTTCCGGTCTCCATAACCCTTGGTTAGACGGCACTTGGAGATCTCGCACAATTCCAGTCTCTATATCCCTCAGGTAGATCACAGTTGGACCAATATGCACATTTCCATTCTCCAAATCCCTTGGTTAGACCACACCCGGAGCACTGTGCACAGTTCTGGTCTCCATTCCCCTTGGTTAGGACACTCTGGGAGCACTGTGCACAGTTGCAGTCTCCATATCCCCTGGTTAGACCACACTTGGAGCACTGTGCACAGTTCCGGTCTCCATTTCTGCTGGTTTGACCACACTTGGAGCAGTGTGCACAGCTCCAGTCTCCGTATCCCTCGGTTAGACCACACTTGGAGCAATGTGCACAGTTGCCGTCTCCATATCCCTTGGTTAGATCACACTTGGAGAACAGTGCACAGTTCCAGTCTCCAATTCCTCTGGTTAGACCACACTTGGAGCACTGTGCACAGTTCCGGTCTCCATATACCTTGGTTCGAACATACTTGCAGCACTATGCACAGTTCCAATCTACATATCCCTCAGTTAGACCACACCTGGAGCATGGTGCGGAGATCTGGTCTCCACATCTCTCAGTTAGACCACACTTGGAGCACTGTGCACAGATCCGGTCTCGATATCCATTGGTTAGACCACACTTGGAGCACTGTGCACAGTTCCAGTCACCGCATCCCTTGGTTAGACCACACTTGGAGCACTGTGCTCCGTTCAAGTCTCCTTATCCCTTCGTTAGACCACACTTGGATCACTGTGCACAGTTCCAGTCTCCATATCCCTTGGTTAGACCACACTTGGAGCACTGTGCACCGTTCAAGTCTCCTTATCCCTTCGTTAGACCACACTTGGAGCACTGTGCACCGTTCAAGTCTCTTTATCCCTTCGTTAGACCACACTTGGATCACTGTGCACAGTTCCAGTCTCCATATCCCTGGTTAGACCACATTTGGAGCACAGTGCATAATTCCAGTCTCTATATCCCTCAGTTTGATCACACTAGGAGCACTGTGCACAGTTCTGTTCTCCATATCCCTTGGATGGCTACACCTGGAGCACTGTGCACATTTCCAGTCTCCATATCTCTTTGTTAGATCACACTTGGAGCACTGTGCAGAGTTCTGGTCTCCATATCCCTTGGTTAGGCCACTCCTGGAGCACAGAGCACATTTCCAGTCTCCATATCCCTTGGTTAGACCCCGCTTGGAGCACTGTGCACAGTTCTGGTCTTCAAATCCCTTGGTTAGGAGACTCTGGGAGCACTGTGCACAGTTCCAGTCTCCATATCCCCTGGTTAGACCACACTTGGAGCACTGTGCACAGTTCCAGTCTCTATATCACTCAGTTAGATCACACTTGGAGCACTGTACACATTTCTAGCCTCCATTTCCCTTGGTTAGAGCACTTTTGGAGCAATGTGCACAGTTCCAGTTTCCATATCCCTTGGTTAGGACACACTGGGAGCACTGTGCACAGTTCCAGTCTCCATTTCCCTTGGTTAGACCACACTTGGAGCACTGTGCACAGTTCCAGTCTCCATATCCCCTGGTTAGACCACATTTTCAGCACAGTGCATAATTCCAGTCTCTATATCCCTCAGTCCGATCACACTAGGAGCACTGTGCACAGTTCTGTTCTCCATATCCCTTGGATGGCTACACCTGGAGCACTGTGCATATTTCCAGTCTCCATATCTCTTTGTTAGACCACACTTGGAGCACTGTGCAGATTTCTGGTCTCCATATCCCTCGGTTAGACCACACTTGGAGCACTGTGCTCCGATCTGGTCTCCATATCCCTTGGTTAGACGACATTTAGAGCAATGTGCTCAGATCTGGTCTCCATATCCCTTGGTTAGACCACATTGAGAGCACTGTGCACAGTTCCAGTCTCCACATCTTTTGGTTAGACCTTTCCTGGAGAACTGTGCACAGTTCCAGTCTCCCTATCCCTTTGTTAGACCACACATGAAGCACTGTGCACAGTTGCAGTCTCCATATCCGCTGGTTAGACCACACTTGGAGCACTGTGCACAGTTCCGGTCTCCATTTCTGCTGGTTTGACCACACTTGGAGCAGTGTGCACAGCTCCAGTCTCCGTATCCCTCGGTTAGACCACACTTGGAGCAATGTGCACAGTTGCCGTCTCCATATCCCTTGGTTAGATCACACTTGGAGAACAGTGCACAGTTCCAGTCTCCAATTCCTCTGGTTAGACCACACTTGGAGCACTGTGCACAGTTCCGGTCTCCATATACCTTGGTTCGAACATACTTGCAGCACTATGCACAGTTCCAATCTACATATCCCTCAGTTAGACCACACCTGGAGCATGGTGCGGAGATCTGGTCTCCACATCTCTCAGTTAGACCACACTTGGAGCACTGTGCACAGTTCCAGTCACCGCATCCCTTGGTTAGACCACACTTGGAGCACTGTGCTCCGTTCAAGTCTCCTTATCCCTTCGTTAGACCACACTTGGATCACTGTGCACAGTTCCAGTCTCCATATCCCTTGGTTAGACCACACTTGGAGCACTGTGCACCGTTCAAGTCTCCTTATCCCTTCGTTAGACCACACTTGGAGCACTGTGCACCGTTCAAGTCTCTTTATCCCTTCGTTAGACCACACTTGGATCACTGTGCACAGTTCCAGTCTCCATATCCCTGGTTAGACCACATTTGGAGCACATTGCATAATTCCAGTCTCTATATCCCTCAGTTTGATCACACTAGGAGCACTGTGCACAGTTCTGTTCTCCATATTCCTTGGATGGCTACACCTGGAGCACTGTGCACATTTCCAGTCTCCATATCTCTTGGTTAGATCACACTTGGAGCACTGTGCAGAGTTCTGGTCTCCATATCCCTTGGTTAGGCCACTCCTGGAGCACAGAGCACATTTCCAGTCTCCATATCCCTTGGTTAGACCCCGCTTGGAGCACTGTGCACAGTTCCGGTCTTCAAATCCCTTGGTTAGGAGACTCTGGGAGCACTGTGCACAGTTCCAGTCTCCATATCCCCTGGTTAGACCACACTTGGAGCACTGTGCACAGTTCCAGTCTCTATATCACTCAGTTAGATCACACTTGGAGCACTGTACACATTTCTAGCCTCCATTTCCCTTGGTTAGAGCACTTTTGGAGAAATGTGCACAGTTCCAGTTTCCATATCCCTTGGTTAGGACACACTGGGAGCACTGTGCACAGTTCCAGTCTCCATATCCCCTGGTTAGACCACATTTGGAGCACAGTGCATAATTCCAGTCTCTATATCCCTCAGTCCGATCACACTAGGAGCACTGTGCACAGTTCTGTTCTCCATATCCCTTGGATGGCTACACCTGGAGCACTGTGCACATTTCCAGTCTCCATATCCCTTTGTTAGACTACACCTGGAGCACTGTGCAGATTTCTGGTCTCCATATCCCTCGGTTAGACCACACTTGGAGCACTGTGCTCCGATCTGGTCTCCATATCCCTTGGTTAGACGACATTTAGAGCAATGTGCTCAGATCTGGTCTCCATATCCCTTGGTTAGACCACATTGAGAGCACTGTGCACAGTTCCAGTCTCCACATCTTTTGGTTAGACCTTTCCTGGAGAACTGTGCACAGTTCCAGTCTCCCTATCCCTTTGTTAGACCACACATGAAGCACTGTGCACAGTTCCGTTCTCCATATCCCTTGGTTAGACCAAACCTGGATCACCGTGCACCGTTCAAATCTCCTTAGCCCTTGGTTAGAGCCAAATTGTAACTCTGTGCACAGTTCTCGTCTCCGTATCCCTCAGTTAGATGACAGTTGGAGCACTGTGCACAGATCCGGTCTCCATATCCATTGGTTCGACAACACTTGGAGCACTGTGCACAGTTCCAGTCAACGCATCCCTTAGTTAAACCACACTTGGAGCACTGTGCACAGTCCCGGTCTCCATATCCTCTGGGTAGACCACACTTGGATCACTGTGCACAGTTGCCGTCTCTGTATCCCTTGGTTAGACCACACTAGGAGTGCTGTGCAGAGTTCTGGTCTCCATATCCCTTGGTTAGGCAACTCTTGGAGCACAGAGCACATTTCCAGTCTCCATATCCCTTGGTTAGACCACGCTTGGAGCACTGTGCACAGTTCTGGTCTCCAACTCCCTTGGTTAGGAGACACTGGGAGCAATGTGCACAGTTCCAGTCTCCATATCCCCTGGTTAGACCACACTTGGAGCACTGTGCACAGTTCCAGTCTCTATATCACTCAGTTAGATCACACTTGCAGCACTTACACATTTCTAGCCTCCATTTCCCTTGGTTAGACCACTTTTGGAGCACTGTGCACAGTTCCAGTTTCCATATCCCTTGGGTAGGACACACTGGGAGCACTGTGCACAGTTCCAGTCTCCATATCTCTTGGTTAGACCACACTTGGAGCACTGTGCACAGTTCCAGTCTCCATATCTCTTGGTTAGACCACACTTGGAGCACTGTGCACAGTGCCAGTCTCCATATCTCTTGGTTAGACCACACCTGGAGCACTGTGCACCATTCCAGACTCTATATCCCTCAGTTAGATCATATTTGGAGCACAGTGCACATTTCCAGTCTCCATATCCCTTGGTTAGACCACACTTGGAGCACTGTGCACAGTTCCAGTCTCCATATCCCTTGGTTAGACAACACTTGGAGCAATGTGCACAGTTCCAGTCTCCATATCCCTTGGTTAGACCAGACTTGGAGCACTGTGCACAGTTCCGGTCTCCATAACCCTTGGTTAGACGACACTTGGAGATCTCGCACAATTCCAGTCTCTATATCCCTCAGGTAGATCACAGTTGGACCAATATGCACATTTCCATTCTCCAAATCCCTTGGTTAGACCACACTTGGAGCACTGTGCACAGTTCTGGTCTCCATTCCCCTTGGTTAGACCACACTTGGAGCACTGTGCACAGTTCTGGTCTCCATTTCTGCTGGTTTGACCACACTTGGAGCACTGTGCACAGCTCCAGTCTCCGTATCCCTCGGTTAGACCACACTTGGAGCAATGTGCACAGTTGCCGTCTCCATATCCCTTGGTTAGATCACACTTGGAGAACAGTGCACAGTTCCAGTCTCCATATCCTCTGGTTAGACCACACTTGGAGCACTGTGCACAGTTCCGGTCTCCATATACCTTGATTCGAACATACTTGCAGCACTATGCACAGTTCCAATCTACATATCCCTCAGTTAGACCACACGTGGAGCACGGTGCGCAGATCTGGTCTCCACATCTCTCAGTTAGACCACACTTTCAGCACTGTGCACAGTTCTGGTCTCCGTTTCCCTCAGTTAGACGACACTTGGAGCACTGTGCACAGATCCGGTCTCCATATCCATTGGTTAGACCACACTTGGAGCACTGTGCACAGTTCCAGTCACAGCATCTCTTGGTTAGACCACACTTGGAGCACTGTGCTCCGTTCAAGTCTCCTTATCCCTTCGTTAGACCACACTTGGATCACTGTGCACAGTTCCAGTCTCCATTCCCTTGGTTAGACCACACTTGGAGCACTGTGCACCGTTCAAGTCTCCTTATCCCTTCGTTAGACCACACTTGGAGCACTGTGCACCGTTCAAGTCTCCTTATCTCTTCGTTAGACCACTCTTGGATCACTGTGCACAGTTCCAGTCTCCATATCCCCTGGTTAGACCACATCTGGAGCACAGTGCATAATTCCAGTCTCTATATCTCTCAGTTCGATCACACTAGGAGCACTGTGCACAGTTCTGTTCTCCATATCCCTTGGATGGCTACACCTGGAGCACTGTGCACATTTCCAGTCTCCATATCCCTTTGTTAGACCACACCTGGAGCACTGTGCACAGTTCTGGTCTCCATATCCCTTGGTTAGGACACACTGGGAGCACTGTGCACAGTTCCAGTCTCCATATCCCTTGGATAGACCACATCTGGAGCACTGTGCACAGTTGTCAGTCTCCATATCCCTTGGTTAGAGCACACTTGGAGCACTGTGCACCGTTCAAGTTTCCTTAACCTTTGGTTAGACTACTCTTGGGGCTCTGTGCAAACCTCCGGTCTCCATATCCCTTGGTTAGACCAGACCTGGAACATTGTGCACAGTTCTGGTCTCCATATCCCTTGGTTAGACCACATTTGGAGCACTGTGCACAGTTCTGGTCTCCATATCCCTTGGTTAGAGCACACTAGGAGCACTGTGCACATTTGTGTTCTCCATATCCACTGGGTAGACCACACTTGGATCACTGTGCACAGTTCCAGTCTCCATATCCCTTGGTTAGACCACACTTGGAGCACTGTGCACATTTCCAGTCTCCATATCCGTTGGTTAGACCAGACTTGGAGCACTGTGCACAGTTCCGGTCTCCCTAACCCTTGGTTAGACGACACTTGGAGATCTCGCACAATTCCAGTCTCTATATCCCTCAGGTAGATCACAGTTGGACCAATATGCACATTTCCATTCTCCAACTCCCTTGGTTAGACCACACCCGGAGCACTGTGCACAGTTCTGGTCTCCATTCCCCTTGGTTAGGACACTCTGGGAGCACTGTGCACAGTTGCAGTCTCCATATCCCCTGGTTAGACCACACTTGGAGCACTGTGCACAGTTCCGGTCTCCATTTCTGCTGGTTTGACCACACTTGGAGCACTGTGCACAGCTCCAGTCTCCGTATCCCTCGGTTAGACCACACTTGGAGCAATGTGCACAGTTGCCATCTCCATACCCCTTGGTTAGATCACACTTGGAGAACAGTGCACAGTTCCAGTCTCCATATCCCCTGGTTAGACCACACTTGGAGCACTGTGCACAGTTCCAGTCTCCATATACTTTGGTTCGACCATACTTGCAGCACTATGCACAGTTCCAGTCTACATATCCCTCAGTTAGACCACACGTGGAGCACGGCGCGCAGGTCTGTTCTCCACATCTCTCAGTTAGACCACACTTTCAGCACTGTGCACAGTTCAGGTCTCCGTATCTCTCAGTTAGAACACACTTGGAGCACTGTGCACAGATCCGCTCTCGATATCCACTGGTTAGACCACATTTGGAGCACTGTGCACAGTTCCAGTCACCACATCCCATGGTTAGACCACACTTGGAGCACTGTGCTCCGTTCAAGTCTCCTTATCCCTTCGTTAGACCACACTTGGATCACTGTGCACAGTTCCAGTCTCCATATCCCTTGGTTAGACCACACTTGGAGCACTGTGCACCCTTCAAGTCTCCTTATCCCTTGGTTAGACCGCACTTGGAGCACTGTGCACCGTTCAAGTCTCCTTATCCCTTCGTTAGACCACACTTGGATCACTGTGCACAGTTCCAGTCTCCATATCCCCTGGTTAGACCACATTTGGAGCACAGTGCATAATTCCAGTCTCTCTATCCCTCAGTTCGATCACACTAGGAGCACTGTGCACAGTTCTGTTCTTCATATCCCTTGGATGGCTACACCTGGAGCACTGTGCACATTTCCAGTCTCCATATCCCTTTGTTAGACCACACCTGGAGCACTGTGCACAGTTCTGGTCTCCATATCCCTTGGTTAGGACACACTGGGAGCACTGTGCACAGTTCCAGTCTCCATATCCCCTGGTTAGACCACATCTGGAGCACTGTGCACAGTTGACAGTCTCCATATCCCTTGGTTAGAGCACACATGGAGCACTGTGCACCGTTCAAGTCTCCTTAACCTTTGGTTAGACTACTCTTGGGGCTCTGTGCAAAGTTCCGGTCTCCATATCCCTTGGTTAGACCAGACCTGGAGCACTGTGCACAGTTCTGGTCTCCATATCCCTTGGTTAGACCACATTTGGAGCACTGTGCACAGTTCTGGTCTCAATATCCCTTGGTTAGACCACACTTGGAGCACTGTGCACCGTTCAAGTCTCCTTATCCCTTCGTTAGACCACACTTGGAGCACTGTGCACCGTTCAAATCTCCTTATCCCTTCGTGAGACCACACTTGGATCACTGTGCACAGTTCCAGTCTCCATATCCCCGGTTAGACCACATTTGGATCACTGTGCACAGTTCCAGTCTCCATATCCCTGGTTAGACCACATTTGGAGCACAGTGCATAATTCCAGTCTCTATATCCCTCAGTTCGATCACACTAGGAGCACTGTGCACAGTTCTGTTCTCCATATCCCTTGGATGGCTACACCTGGAGCACTGTGCACATTTCCAGTCTCCATATCCCTTTGTTAGACCACACCTGGAGCACTGTGCACAGTTCTTGTCTCCATATCCCTTGGTTAGGACACACTGGTAGCACTGTGCACAGTTCCAGTCTCCATATCCCCTGGTTAGACCACATCTGGAGCACTGTACACAGTTGACAGTCTCCATATCCCTTGGTTAGAGCACACTTGGAGCACTGTGCACCGTTCAAATCTCCTTAACCTTTGGTTAGACTTCTCTTGGGGCTCTGTGCAAAGTTCCGGTCACCATATCCCTTGGTTAGACCAGACCTGGAACACTGTGCACAGTTCTGGTCTCCATATCCCTTGGTTAGACCACATTTGGAGCACTGTGCACAGTTCTGGTCTCCATATCCCTTGGGTAGACCACACTAGGAGCACTGTGCACATTTGTGTTCTCTATATCCCCTGGGTAGACCACATTTGGAGCACTGTGCACAGTTCCAGTCTCCATATCCCTCAGTTAGACCATACCTGGAGCACTGTGCACAGTTCCAGTGACCATATCCCTTTCGTAGACCACACATGAAGCACTTTGCACAGTTCCAGTCTCCATGTTACCTGGTTAGACCACACTAGGAGCACTTTGCCCAGTTCTGGTCTCCATATCCCTTGGTTAGACCACATTTGGATCTCTGTGCATGGTTCTGTTCTCCATATCCCTTGGTTAGACCAAACCTGAAGCACTGTGCACAGTTCAAATCTCCTTATCCCTTGGTTAGAGCAAAATTGTAGCTCTGTGCACAGTTCTGGTCTCCGTATCCCTCGGTTTAATGACAGTTGGAGCACTGTGCACAGATCCGGTCTCCATATCCATTGGTTAGACCACACTTGGAGCACTGTGCACAGTTCCAGTCAACGCATCCCTTAGTTAAACCACACTTGGAGCACTGTGCACAGTTCCAGACCCCATTTCCCTTGGTTAGACCACTTTTGGAGCACTGTGCACAGATCCAGTCTCCATATCCCTTGGTTAGGACACACTGGTTGCACTGTGCACAGTTCCAGTCTCCATATCTCTTGGTTAGACCACACCTGGAGCACTGTGCACAGTTCCAGTCTCCATATCCCTTGGTTAGACCAGACTTGGAGCACTGTGCACAGTTCCGGTCTCCATAACCCTTGGTTAGACGACACTTGGAGATCTCGCACAATTCCAGTCTCTATATCCCTCAGGTTGATCACAGTTGGACCAATATGCACATTTCCATTCTCCAAATCCCTTGGTTAGACCACACTTGGAGCACTGTGCACAGTTCTGGTCTCCATTCCCCTTGGTTAGGACACTCTGGGAGCACTGTGCACAGTTGCAGTCTCCATATCCCCTGGTTAGACCACACTTGGAGCACTGTGCACAGTTCTGGTCTCCATTTCTGCTGGTTTGACCACACTTGGAGCACTGTGCACAGCTCCAGTCTCCGTATCCCTCGGTTAGACCACACTTGGAGCAATGTGCACAGTTGCCGTCTCCATATCCCTTGGTTAGATCACACTTGGAGAACAGTGCACAGTTCCAGTCTCCATATCCTCTGGTTAGACCACACTTGGAGCACTGTGCACAGTTCCGGTCTCCATATACCTTGGTTCGACCATACTTGCAGCACTATGCGCAGTTCCAGTCTACATATCCCTTGGTTAGACCACACCTGGAGCACTGTGCACAGTTCTGGTCTCCAAATCCCTTGGTTAGGAGACACTGGGTGCCCTGTGCACAGTTCCAATCTCCATATCCCCTGGTTAGACCACACTGGGAGCACTGTGCACAGTTCCGGTCTCTATATCTCTTGGTTAGACCACACTTGGAGCACTGTGCACCATTCCAGACTCTATATCCCTCAGTTACATCACATTTGGAGCACAGTGCACATTTCCAGTCTCCATATCCCTTGGTTAGACCACACTTGGAGCACTGTGCACATTTCCAGTCTCCATATCTCTTCGTTAGACCAGACGTGGAGCACTGTGCACAGTTCCGGTCTCCATAACCCTTGGTTAGACGACACTTGGAGATCTCGCACAATTCCAGTCTCTATATCCCTCAGGTTGATCACAGTTGGACCAATATGCACATTTCCATTCTCCAAATCCCTTGGTTAGACCACACTTGGAGCACTGTGCACAGTTCTGGTCTCCATTCCCCTTGGTTAGGACACTCTGGGAGCACTGTGCACAGTTGCAGTCTCCATATCCCCTGGTTAGACCGCACTTGGAGCACTGTGCACAGTTCCGGTCTCCATTTTTGCTGGTTTCACCACACTTGGAGCACTGTGCACAGCTCCAGTCTCCGTATCCCTCGGTTAGACCACACTTGGAGCAATGTGCACAGTTGCCGTCTCCATATCCCTTGGTTAGATCACACTTGGAGCACTGTGCACAGTTCCAGTCTCCATATACCTTGGTTCGACCATACTTGCAGCACTATGCGCAGTTCCAGTCTACATATCCCTCAGTTAGACCACACGTGGAGCATGATGCGCAGATCTGGTTTCCACATCTCTCAGTTAGACCACTCTTTCTGCACAGTGCACAGTTCCAGTGACCATATCCCTTTCTTAGACCACACATGAAGCACTGTGCACAGTTCCAGTCTCCAAGTTACCTGGTTAGACCACACTAGGAGCACTTTGCCCAGTTCTGGTCTCCATATCCCTTGGTTAGACCACATTTGGATCTCTGTGCACGGTTCTGTTTTCCATATCCCTTGGTTAGACCAAACCTGGAGCACTGTGCACAGTTCAAATCTCCTTATCCCTTGGTTAGAGCAAAATTGTAGCTCGGTGCACAGTTCTGGTCTCCGTATCCCTCGTTTAGCTGACAGTTGGAGCACTGTGCACAGATCCGGTCTCCATATCCATTGGTTAGACCACACTTGGAGCACTGTGCACAGTTCCAGTCACCGCATCCCTTGGTTAGACCACACTTGGAGCACTGTGCACTATTCCAGACTCTATATCCTTCAGTTAGATCACATTTGGAGCACAGTGCACATTTCCAGTCTCCATATCCCTTGGTTAGACCACACTTGGAGCACTGTGCACATTTCCAGTCTCCATATCCCTTGTTTAGACCACACTTGGAGCACTGTGCACAGTTCCAGTCTCCATATCCCTTGGTTAGCCCAGACTTGGAGCACTGTGCACAGTTCCGGTCTCCATAACCCTTGGTTAGACGACACTTGGAGATCTCGCACAATTCCTGTCTCTATATCCCTCAGGTAGATCACAGTTGGACCAATATGCACATTTCCATTCTCCAAATCCCTTGGTTAGACCGCACTTGGAGCACTGTGCACAGTTCTGGTCTCCATTCCCCTTGGTTAGGACACTCTGGGAGCACTGTGCACAGTTGCAGTCTCCATATCCCCTGGTTAGACCACACTTGGAGCACTGTGCACAATTCCGGTCTCCATTTCTGCTGGTTTGACCACACTTGGAGCACTGTGCACAGCTCCAGTCTCCGTATCCCTCGGTTAGACCACTTTTGGAGCAATGTGCACAGTTGCCGTCTCCATATCCCTTGGTTAGATCACACTTGGAGAACAGTGCACATTTCCAGTCTCCATATCCCTTGGTTAGACCACACTTGGAGCACTGTGCACAGTTCCAGTCTCCTTATCCCTTGGTTAGACCAGACTTGGAGCACTGTGCACAGTTCCGATCTCCATAACCCTTGGTTAGACGACACTTGGAGATCTCGCACAATTCCAGTCTCTATATCCCTCAGGTAGATCACAGTTGGACCAATATGCACATTTCCATTCTCCAAATCCCTTGGTTAGACCACACTTGGAGCACTGTGCACAGTTCTGGTCTCCATTCCCCTTGGTTAGGACACTCTGGGAGCACTGTGCACAGTTGCAGTCTCCTTATCCCCTGGTTAGACCACACTTGGAGCACTGTGCACAGTTCCGGACTCCATTTCTGCTGGTTAGACCACACTTGGAGCACTGTGCAAAGTTCTGGTCTCCATTCCCCTTGGTTAGGACACTCTGGGAGCACTGTGCACAGTTGCAGTCTCCATATCCCCTGGTTAGACCACATTTGGAGCACTGTGCACAGTTCCGGTCTCCATTTCTGCCGGTTTGACCACACTTGGAGCAATGTGCACAGTTGCCGTCTCCATATCCCTTGGTTAGATCACACTTGGAGAACAGTGCACAGTTCCAGACTCCATAACCCCTGGTTAGACCACACTTGGAGCACTGTGCACAGTTCCGTTCTCCATTTCTGCTGGTTTGACCACACTTGGAGCACTGTGCACAGCTCCAGTCTCCGTATCCCTCGGTTTGATCACACTTGGAGCACTGTGCACAGTTCCGGTCTCCATATACCTTGGTTCGACCATACTTGCAGCACTATGCACAGTTCCAGTCTACATATCCCTCAGTTAGACCACACGTGGAGCACGGTGCGCAGATCTGGTCTCCACATCTCTCAGTTAGACCACACTTTTAGCACTGTGCACAGTTCTTGTCTCCGTATTCCTCAGTTAGACCACACTTGGAGCACTGTGCACAGATCCGGTCTCGATATCCCTTCGTTAGACCACACTTGGATCACTGTGCACAGTTCCAGTCTCCATATCCCTTGGTTAGAGCACACTTGGAGCACTGTGCACCGTTCAAGTCTCCTTATCCCTTCGTTAGACCACACTTGGATCACTGTGCACAGTTCCAGTCTCCATATCCCCTGGTTAGACCACATTTGGAGCACAGTGCGTAATTCCAGTCTCTATATCCCTCAGTTCAATCACGCTAGGAGTACTGTGCACAGTTCTGTTCTCCATATCCCTTGGATGGCTACACCTGGAGCACTGTGCACATTTCCAGTCTCCATATCCCTTTGTTAGACCACACCTGGAGCACTGTGCACAGTTCTGATCTCCATATCCCTTGGTTAGGACACACTGGGAGCACTGTGCACAGTTCCAGTCTCCATATCCCCTGGTTAGACCACATCTGGAGCACAGTGCACAGTTGACAGTCTCCATATCCCTTGGTTAGAGCACACCTGGAGCACTGTGCACCGTTCAAGTCTCCTTAACCTTTGGTTAGACTACTCTTGGGGCTCTGTGCAAAGTTCCCGTCCCCATATCCCTTGGTTAGACCAGACCTGGAACACTGTGCACAGTTCTGGTCTCCATATCCCTTGGTTAGACCACATTTGGATCACTGTGCACAGTTCTGGTCTCCATATCCCTTGGATAGACCACACTAGGAGCATTGTGCACATTTGTGTTCTCCCTATCCCCTGAGTAGACCACACTTGGATCACTGTGCACAGTTCCAGTCTCCATATCCCTCAGTTAGACCATACCTGGAGCACTGTGCACAGTTCCAGTGACCATATCCCTTTCTTAGACCGCACATTTAGCACTGTGCACAGTTCCAAACACCAAGTTACCTGGTTAGACAACACTAGGAGCACTTTGCCCAGTTCTGGTCTCCATATCCCTTGGTTAGACCACATTTGGATCTCTGTGCACGGTTCTGTTTTCCATATCCCTTGGTTAGACCAAATCTGGAGCACTGTGCACAGTTCAAATCTCCTTATCCCTTGGTTAGAGCAAAATTGTAGCTCTGTGCACAGTTCTGGTCTCCGTATCCCTCGGTTAGATGACAGTTGGAGCACTTTGCACAGATCCGGTCTCCATATCCATTGGTTAGACCACACATGGAGCACTGTGCACAGTTCCAGTCACCGCATCCCTTGGTTAGACCACACTTGGAGCGCTGTGCACAGTTCCAGTATCCGTATCCCTTGGTTTGTCCACACTTAGAGCACTGTCCACAGTTCCAGACCCCATTTCCCTTGGTTAGACCACTTTTGGAGCACTGTGCACAGTTCCAGTCTCCATATCCCTTGGTTAGGACACACTGGGTGCACTGTGCACAGTTCCAGTCTCCATATCTCTTGGTTAGACCACACCTGGAGCACTGTGCACCATTCCAGACTCTATATCCCTCAGTTAGACGACACTTGGAGCACTGTGCACATTTCCAGTCTCCATATCCCTTGGTTAGACCACACTTGGAGCACTGTGCACAGTTCCAGTCTCCATATCCCTTGGTTAGACCAGACTTGGAGCACTGTGCACAGTTCCGGTCTCCATAACCCTTGGTTAGACGACACTTGGAGATCTCGCACAATTCCAGTCTCTATATCCCTCAGGTAGATCACAGTTGGACCAATATGCACATTTCTATTCTCCAAATCCCTTGGTTAGACCACACTTGGAGCACTGTGCACAGTTCTGGTCTCCATTCCCCTTGGTTAGGACACTCTGGGAGCACTGTGCACAGTTGCAGTCTCCATATCCCCTGGTTAGACCACACTTGGAGCACTGTGCACAGTTCCGGTCTCCATTTCTGCTGGTTTGACCACACTTGGAGCACTGTGCACAGCTCCAGTCTCCGTATCCCTCGGTTAGACCACACTTGGAGTAACGTGCGCAGTTGCCGTCTCCATATCCCTTGGTTAGATCACACTTGGAGAACAGTGCACAGTTCCAGTCTCCATATCCCCTGGTTAGACCACACTTGGAGCACTGTGCACAGTTCCGGTCTCCATTTACCTTGGTTCGACCATACTTGCAGCACTATGCACAGTTCCAGTCTACATATCCCTCAGTTAGACCACACGTGGAGCACGGTGAGCAGATCTGGTCTCCACATCTCTCAGTTAGACCACACTTCCAGCACTGTGCACAGTTCTGGTCTCCGTATCCCTCAGTTTGACCACACTTGGAGCACTGTGCACAGATCTGGTCTCGATATCCATTGGTTAGACCACACTTGGAGCACTGTGCACAGTTCCAGTCACCGCATCCCTTGGTTAGACCACACTTGGAGCACGGTGCACAGTTGCGGACTCCATATTCTCTGGGTAGACCACACTTGGAGCACTGGGCACAGCTCCATTCTCCATATCCCTCGGTTAGACCACACTTGGAGCACTGTGCACATTTTCCGTTTCCGTATCCCTGGGTTAGACCACACTAGGAGCGCTGTGTAGAGTTCCAGTCTCCACATCCCTTTGTTAGGCCACTCCTTGAGCACTGTGCACATTTCCAGTCTACATATCCCTTGGTTAGACCACACTTGGAGCACTGTGCACAGTTCTGGTCTCCTTATCTCTTGGTTAGGAGACACTGGGAGCAATATGCTCAGTTCCAGTCTCCATATCCCCTTGTTAGACCACACTTGATGCACTGTGCACAGTTCCAGTCTCCCTCTCCCTCACTTAGATCATTTTTGGGGCACTGTGCAAAGTTCTGGTCTGCATATCCCTGGGTTAGACCACACCTGGAGTACTGTGCACAGTTCAAGACTCCATATCCCTTCGTTAGACCACACTTGGAGCCCCGTGCACATTTCTGCTCTCCATATCCCTCGGTTAGACCACACTTGGAGCACTGTACACAGATCACGATTCCGTCTCCCTTGGTTAGACCACACTTGGAGCAAATTCCAAGTTCCACTCTACATTTCAATTGGTTAGACCACAGTTGGAGCACTGTGCACAGTTCCAGTCCCCATTTCCCTTGGTTAGATCACAATTGAGCACTGTGCACAGTTCCAGTCTCCATACCGCTCGGTTGGACCACATTTGGAGAACTGTGCACAGTACCAGTATCCGTATTCCTTGGTTAGACCACACTTGGAGCGCTGTACACAGTTCCAGTATCCGTATCCCTCGGTTAGACCACACCTGGAGCACTGTGCTCAGATCTGGTCTCCATATCTCTGGGTTAGACCACATTTAGAGCATTTTGCTCATATCTGGTCTCTATATCCCTTGGTTAGAGCACATTTAGAGCACTGTGCACAGTTCCAGACTCCATATCCCTTGGTTAGACCACACTTGGAGCGCTGTGCACATTTGCGGTCTCCATATCCCCTGGGTAGACCACACTTGGAGCACTGTGCATAGTTCCAGTCTCCATATCCCTTGGTTAGACCACACATGAAGCACTGCGCACAGTTCCAGTCTCCATGTCACCTGGTTAGACAACACTGGGAGCACTGTGCACAGTTCCATTCTCCATATCCCTTGGTTAGACCTTACCTGGAGCACTGTGCACAGTTCCAGTCTCCCTATCCCTTGGTTAGACCACACATGAAGCACTGTGCACAGTTCCAGTCTCCATATCCGTTGGTTAGACCAAACCTGGAGCACTGTGCACTATTCAAATCTCCTCATCCCTTGTTGAGAGCAAAACTGTAGCTCTGTGCACAGTTCTGGTCTCCGTATCCCTCGGTTAGACGACACTTGGAGCACTTTGCACAGATCTGGTCTCCATATCCATTGGTTAGACCACTCTTGGATCACTGTGCACAATTGCCGTCTCCATATCCCTTGGTTAGACCACACTAGGAGTGCTGTGCAGAGTTCCACTCTCCATATCCATTGGTTATGCCACTTCTGGAGGACTGTGCACCTTTCCAGTCTCCATATCCCTTGGTTAGAGCACACTTGGAGCACTGTGCACAGTTCTGGTCTCCAAATCCCTTGGTTAGGAGACACTGGGAACACTGTGCACAGTTCCAGTCTCCATATCCCCTGGTTAGACCACACGTGGAGCACTGTGCACAGTTCCAGTCTCTATATCTCTCAGTTAGATCACACTTGGAGCACTGTGCACATTTCCAGCCTCCATTTCCCTTGTTAAGACCACTCTTGGAGCACTGTGCACAGTTCCAGTCTCCATATCCCTTGGTTAGGACACACTGGGAGCAGTGTGCTCAGTTCCAGTCTCCATATCTCTTCGTTAGACCACACTTGGAGCACTGTGCTCCATTCCAGACTCTATATCCCTCAGTTAGATCACACTTGGAGCACTGTGCACATTTCCAGTCTCCATATCCCTTGGTTAGACCACACTTGGAGCACTGTGCACAGTTCCATTCTCCATATCCGTTGGTTAGACCAAACCTGGAGCACTGTGCACTATTCAAATCTCCTTATCCCTTGGTGAGAGTAAAACTGTAGCTCTGTGCACAGTTCTGGTCTCTGTATCCCTCGGTTAGACGACACTTGGAGCACTGTGCACAGATCCGGTCTCCATATCCATTGGTTAGACCACTCTTGGATCACTGTGCACAATTGCCGTATCCATATCCCTTGGATAGACCACACTAGGAGTGCTGTGCAGAGTTCCACTCTCCATATCCATTGGTTAGGCCACTTCTGGAGGACTGTGCACCTTTCCAGTCTCCATATCCCTTGGTTAGACCACACTTGGAGCACTGTGCACAGTTCTGGTCTCCAAATCCCTTGGTTAGGAAACACTGGGAACACTGTGCACAGTTCCAGTCTCCATATCCCCTGGTTAGACCACACGTGGAGCACTGTGCACAGTTCCAGTCTCTATATCTCTCAGTTAGATCACACGTGGAGCACTGTGCACATTTCCAGCCTCCATTTCCCTTGATTAGACCACTCTTGGAGCACTGTGCACAGTTCCAGTCTTCATATCCCTTGGTTAGGACACACTGGGAGCAGTGTGCTCAGTTCCAGTCTCCATATCTCTTCGTTAGATCACACTTGGAGCACTGTGCTCCATTCCAGACTCTATATCCCTCAGTTAGATCACACTTGGAGCACTGTGCACATTTCCAGTCTCCATATCCCTTGGTTAGACCACACTTGGAGCACTGTGCACATTTCCAGTCTCCATATCCCTTGGTTAATCCACACTTGGAGCACTGTGCACAGTTGACAGTCTCTGTATCCCTTGGTTAGACCACACCTTGAGCATAGTGCACAGTTCCTGTCTCCATAACCCTTGGTTAGACGACACTTGGAGATCTGCGCACCATTTCAGTCTCTATATCCCTCAGTTAGATCACACTTGGACCAATTTGCACATTTCCAGTCTCCAAATCCCTTGGTTAGACAACACTTGGAGCACTGTGCACAGTTCTGGTCTCCATTCCCCTTGGTTCGGACACTCTGGGAGCACTGTGCACAGTTCCAGTTTCCATATCCCCTGATTAGACCACACTTGGAGCACTGTGCACAGTTCCGGTCTCCATATCCGCTGGGTTGACCACACTTGGAGCACTGTGCGCAGCTCCAGTCTCTGTATCCCTTGGTTAGACCACACTTGGAGCACTGTGCACAGTTGCCATCTCCGTATCCCTTGGTTAGATCACCCTTGGAGAACAGTGCACATATCCAGTCTCCCTATCCCCTGGTTAGACCACACTTGGAGCACTGTGCAGCGTTCCAGTCCCCATATCCCTCAGTTAGACCACACGTGGAGCACTGTGCACAGTTCCGTTCTTCATTTCCCTTGGTTAGACCACACTAGGAGCACTGTGCACAGTTCCATTCTCCATATCCCTTGGTTAGACCACACTTGGAGCACTGTGCACCGTTCAAGTGTCCTTATCCATTCGTTAGACCACACTTGGAGCACTGTGCACAGTTCCAGTCTCCATATCCGTTGGTTAGGGCACACTGGGAGCTCTGTGCACAGTTCCAGTCTCCATGTCCCCTGGTTAGACCACATTTGGACCACTGTGCATAATTCCAGTCTCTGTATCCCTCAGTTCGATCACACTAGGAGCACTGTGCAGAGTTCCGGTTTCCATATCCATTGGTTGGACAACACCTGGAGCACTGTGCACAGTTCTGTTCTCCATATCCCTTGGATGGCTGCACCTGGAACACTGTGCACATTTCCAGGCTCCATATCCCCTGGTTAGACCACATCTGGAGCACTGTGCACAGTTGACAGTCTCCATATCCCTTGGTTAGAGCACACTTGGAGCACTGTGCACCGTTCAAATCTCCTTAACCTTTGGTTAGACTACACTTGGAGCTCTGTGCAAAGTTCCGGTCTCCATATCCCTTGGGTGGACTACACTTGGAGCACTGTGCACATCTCCAGTCCCAATATCCCTCGGTTAGACCTCACTTGGAGCACTCTGCACTGTTCCAGTCTCCGTATCCCTCAGTTAGACCACACTTGGTGTACTGTGCACAGTTCCGGTTTCCATATCCCTTGGTAAGACCAAACTTGGAGTTGTGTGCACTGTTCCAGTCTCCATATCCCTTCGTTAGACCAGAACTGGAGCACTGTGCACAGTTCTGGTGTCCATATCCCTTGGTTAGACCATATTTGGAGCACTGTGCACAGTTCTGGTCTCCATATCCCTTGGTTAGACCACACTAGGAGCACTGTGAACATTTGTGGTCTTCATATCCCCTGGGTATACCACACTTGGAGCACTGTGCACAGTTCCAGTCTCCATATCCCTTTGTTAGACCATACCTGGAGCACTTTGCACGTTCCCAGTCTCTATGTCTCTTGGTTAGACCACACTTGGAGCACTGTGCACAGTTCTGGTCTCCATATCCCTCGGTTAAACCACACTTGGAGCATTGTGCACTGATCCGGTCTCCGTAGCCCTTGGTTAGACCACACCTGGAGCACTGTGTACAGTTCCAGTCTCCATTTCCCTTCGTTAGACCACACTGGGAGCACTGTGCACATGTCCAGTCTCCATTTACCTTGGTTAGACCATACTTGCAGCACTGTGCAAAGTTCCAGTCTCCATATCCCTTGGTTAGACCACAATTGGAGCACTGTGCAAAGATCTGGTCTCTACATCTCTCAGTTAGACCACACTTTGAGCACTGTGCACAGTTCCGGTCTCCATATCCCTTGGTTAGACCAAAGCTGGAGCACTGTGCACAGTTCTGGTCTCCATATCACTTGGTTAGACCACTCTTGGAGCACTGTGCACAGTTCCAGTCTCCATATCCCCTGGTTAGACCAGACTTGGACCACTGTGCAAAGTTCCAGTCTCCATATCCTTGGTTGGACCACACTTGGAGCACTGAGCACAGTTTGGGTCTACATATCCCTTGGTCAGACCACACTTGGAGCACTGTGCACAGTTCCAGTCTCCATATCCCCTGGTTAGACCACACTTGGAGCACTGTGCACAGTTCCAGTCTCCATATCTCTTGATTAGACCACACTTGGAGCACTGTGCCCAGTTCCAGTCTCCATATCCCTTGGTTAGACCACACTCGGAGCACTGTGCAAGTTCCAGTCTGCATATCCCTTGGTTAGAACACTCTTGGAGCACTGAGCACAGTTTGGGTCTACATATCCCTTGGTCAGACCACACTTGGAGCACTGTGCACAGTTCCAGTCTCCATATCCCCTGGTTAGACCACACTTGGAGCACTGTGCACAGTTCCAGTCTCCATATCTCTTGATTAGACCACACTTGGAGCACTGTGCCCAGTTCCAGTCTCCATATCCCTTGGTTAGACCACACTCGGAGCACTGTGCAAGTTCCAGTCTGCATATCCCTTGGTTAGAACACTCTTGGAGCACTGTGCACAGATCCGGTCTCGATATCCATTGGTTAGACCACACTTGGAGCACTGTGCACAGTTCCAGTCACCGCATCCCTTGGTTAGACCACAATTGGAGCGCTGTGCACAGTTCCAGTATCCGTATCCCTTGGTTAGTCCACACGTAGAGCACTGTCCACAGTTCCAGCCCCCATTTCCCATGGTGAGATCACAATTGAGCACTGTGCACATTTTCAGTCTCCATATCGCTCGGTTAGACAACACTTGGAGCACTGTGCACAGTTCCAGTATCCGTATCCCTTGGTTAGACCACACTAGGGGTGCTGTGCAGAGTTCCAGTCTCCATATACCTTGGTTAGACCACACTTGGAGCACTGTGCAGAGTTCTGGTCTCCATATCCCTCGGTTGGACGACACTTGGAGCACTGTGCTCAGATCTGGTCTCCAAATCCCTTGGTTAGGAGACACTGGGAGCACTGTGCACAGTTCCAGTCTCCATATCCCCTGGTTTGACCACACTTGGAGCACTGTGCACAGTTCCAGTCTCTATATCACTCAGTTAGATCACACTTGGAGCACTGTGCATATTTCCAGCCTCCCTTTCACTTGGTTAGACCACTCTTGGAGCACTGTGCACAGTTCCGTTCTCCATATCCCTTTGTTAGGACACACCGGGAGCACTGTGCACCGTTCCAGTGTCCATATCTCTTGGCTAGACAACATTTGGAGCACTGTACACCATTCCAGACTCCATATCCCTCAGTTAGATCACACTTGGAGCACAGTGCACAGTTCCGGTCTCCGTAACCCTTGGTTAGACGACTGTTGGAGATCTGCGCACAATTCCAGTCTCTATATCCCTCAGTTAGATCACACTTGGACCAATATGCACAATTCCAGTCTCCAAATCCCTTGGTTAGACCACACTTGGAGCACTGTGCACAGTTCTGGTCTCCATTCCCCTTGGTTAGGACACTCTGGTAGCACTGTGCACAGTTGCAGTCTCCATATCCCCTGGTTAGACCGCACCTGGAGCACTGTGCACAGATCCGGTCTCGATATCCTTTGGTTAGACCACACTTGGAGCACTGTGCACAGTTCCAGTCTCCATTTCCTTTAGTTAGCTCGTACGTGGAGCATTGTGCAAAGTTCTGCTCTGCATATCCCTTGGTCAGACGACACTTGGAGCACTGTGCACAATTCCAGTCTCCATATCCCTTGGTTTGACCAGACGTGGCGCACTGTACACAGGTCCAGTCTCCAAATCCCTCGTTTAGACCACATTTGGAGCACTCTGCACATATCTGGTCTCCATATCCCTCGGTCAGACCACATCTGAGCACTGTGCTCAGTTCCAGTCGCCATATCCGTTGGTTAGACCACACTTGGAGCACTGTGCACAGTTCTGGTCTCCATATCCCTCGGTTATACCATACTTGGAGCACTGTGCACATTTCCAGCTCCTTATCCCCTGGTTAGACCACATCTGGAGCACTGTGCACAGTTGACAGTCTCCATATCCCTTGGTTAGAGCACATTTGGGGCACTGTGCACCGTTCAAGTCTTCTTAACCGTTGGTTAGACTACTCTTGGAGCTCTGTGCAAAGTTCCGGTCTCCATATCCCCTGGTTAGACCACACTTGGAGCACTGTGCACATCTCCAGTCTCATTATCCCTCGGTTAGACCTCACTTGGAGCACTCTGCACTGTTCCAGTCTCGTATCCCTCATTTAGACCACACTTGATGTACTATGCACAGTTCCGGTTTCCATATCCCTTGGTTAGACCAAACTTGGAGTTGTGTGCACTGTTCCAGTCTCCATATCCCTTGGTTAGACCAGACCTGGAACACTGTGCACAGTTCTGGTCTCCATATCCCTTGGTTAGACCACACTAGGAGCACTGTGCACATTTGTGGTCTCCATATACCCTAGTTAGACCACACTTGGAGCACTGTGCACAGTTCCAGTCTCCATTTCCCTTGGTTAGACCACACTTGGAGCACTGTGCACAGTTCCAGTCTCATTATCCCCTGGTTAGACCATACTTGGAGCACTGTGCACATTCCCAGTCTCTATATCTCTTGGTTAGACCACACTTGGAGCACTGTGCACAGATCAGGTCTCCATATCCCTCGGTTAAACCACACTTGGAGCACTGTGCAAAGATATGGTCTCTACATCTCTCAGTTAAACCACACTTGGACCACTGTGCAAAGTTCCTGTCTCCATATCCTTGGTTGGACCACACTTGGAGCACTGAGCACAGTTTGGGTCTGCATATCCCTTGGTCAGACTACACTTGAAGCACTGTTCACATCTCCGGTCTCGATATCCCTCGGCTTGACCACACTTGGAGCACTGTGCACAGATCCAGTCTCCGTAGCCCTTGGTTAGGCCGCACTTGGAGTACTGTGTACAGTTCCAGTCTCCATTTCCCTTGGTTAGACCACACTTGGTGCCCTGTGCACAGTTCTGGTCTCCATATCCCTCGGTTAAACCACACTTGGAGCATTGTGCACTGATCCGGTCTCCGTAGCCCTTGGTTAGACCAGACTTGGAGCACTGTGTACAGTTCCAGTCTCCACTTCCCTTGGTTAGACCACACTGGGAGCACTGTGCACATGTCCAGTCTCCATATACCTTGGGTAGACCATACTTGCAGCACTGTGCACAGTTCCAGTCTCCATATTCCTTGGTTAGACCACAATTGGAGCACTGTGCAAAGATCTGGTCTGTACATGTCTCAGCTAGACCACACTTTGAGCACTGTGCACAGTTCCGGTCTCCATATCCCTTTGTTAGACCAAAGCTGGAGCACTGTGCACATTTCTGCTCTCCATATCACTTGGTTAGACTACACTTGGAGCATTGTGCACAGTTCCAGTCTCCATATCCCCTGGTTAGACCACACTTGGACCACTGTGCAAAGTTCCAGTCTCCATATCCTTGGTTGGACCACACTTGGAGCACTGAGCACAGTTCTGGTCTACATATCCCTTGGTCAGACCACACTTGGAGCAATGTGCACAGTTCCAGTCTCCATATCCCCAGGTTAGACCACACTTGGAGTACTGTGCACAGTTCCAGTCTCTATATCTCTTGATTAGACCACACCTGGAGCACTGTGCACAGTTCCAGTCTCCATATCCTTTGGTTAGACCACACTCGGAGCACTGTGCATGTTCCAGTCTGCATATCCCTTGGTTAGACCACACCTGGAGCACTGTGCACAGTTCCAGTCTATATATCGCTTGGTTAGACCACTCTTGGAGCACTGTGCACATTTCCAATCTCCATATCCCTTGGTTGGACCATACTTGGAGCACTGTGCACAGTTTGGGTCTGCATATCCCTTGGTCAGACGACACCTGCAGCACTGTGCACAGTTCTGGTCTCCATATCCCTTGGTTAGACCACACTTGGAGCACTGTGCACAGTTCCTGTCTCCATATCCCCTGGTTAGACCATGCTTGGAGCACTGTGCAGAGTTCCAGTCTCTGTATCTCTTGATTAGACCACACCTGGAGCACTGTGCACAGTTCCAGTCTCCATATCCCTTGGTTAGACCACACTTGGAGCAATCTGCACAGTTCTGGTCACCATATCCCTTGGTTAGACCACTCTTGGAGAACTGTGCACAGTTCCAGTCTCCATACCCCTCGGTTAGACCACACTTGGTGCACTGTGCACAGATCTGGTCTCCGTAGCCCTTGTTAAGACCGCACTTGGAGAACTGTGTACTGTTTCAGTCTCCATTTCCCTTGGTTAGACCAAACCTGGAGCACGGTGCACAGTTCCAATCTCAACATCCCCTGGTTAGACCACACTTGGAGCACTGTGCAAAGTCCCAGTCTGTATATCTCTTGGTTAGATCTAAGTTCGAGTACTATGCACTGTTCCAGTCTCCATATACCTTGGTTCGACCATACTTGCAGCAATGTGCACAGTTCCAGTCTCCATATCCCTCAGTTAAACCACACTTTCAGCACTGTGCACAGTTCCGGTCTCCATATGCCTTGGTTAGACCACACTGGGAGCACTGTGCAAAGTTCCACTCTCCATTACCTTGGTTGGACCACACTTGGAGCACTGTGCATTATTCGGGTCTACATATCCCTTGGTTAGACCACACTTGGAGCACTGTGCACAGTTCCAGTCTCCATATCCCCTGGTTAGACCACACTTGGAGCAATGTGCACATTTCCAGTCTCCATATCCCTTGGATAGACCACACTTGGAGCACTCTCCTCAGTTCTGGTCTCCATATCCCTCGGTTAGACCACACATGGAGCACTGTCCACTGATCCGGTCTCCGTAGCACTTGGTTAGACCACACTTGGAGCACTGTGTACAGTTCCAGTCTCCATTTCCATTCGTTAGACCACACTGGGAGCACTGTGCACAGTTCCATTCTCAATATCCCTCGGTTAGACCACAATTGGAGCACTGTGCCAAGATATGGTCTCTACATCTCTCAGTTAGACCACACTTTGAGCACTGTGCACAGTTCCGGTCTCCATATCCCTTGGTTAGACCACACTTGGAACACTGTGCACAGTTCCATTCTCCATATACCTTGGTTAGACCACACTTGGAGCACTGTGCACAGTTCCAGTCTCCATATCCCCTGGTTAGACCACACTTGGACCACTGTGCAAAGTTCAGGTCTCCATATCATTGGTTGGACCACACTTGGAGCACTGAGCACAGTTTGGTTCTACATATCCCTTGGTCAGGCGACACTTGAAGCACTGTGCACATCTCCAGTCTCGATATCCCTCGGCTTGACCACACTTGGAGCACTGTGCACAGATCCGGTCTCCGTAGCCCTTGGTTAGACCGCACTTGGAGTACTGTGTACAGTTCCAGTCTCCATTTCCCTTGGTTAGACCACACTTGGAGCACTGTGCACAGTTCCAGTCTCCATTTCCCTTGGTTAGACCACACTTGGAGCACTGTGCACAGTTCCAGTCTCAATATTCCCTGGTTAGACCATACTTGGAGCACTGTGCACAGATCCGGTCTCCGTAGCCCTTGGTTAGACCGCACTTGGAGTACTGTGTACAGTTCCAGTCTCCATTTCCCTTGGTTAGACCACACTTGGTGCCCTGTGCACAGTTCTGGTCTCCATATCCCTCGGTTAAACAACACTTGGAGCATTGTGCACTGATCCGGTCTCCGTAGCCCTTGGTTAGACCAGACTTGCAGCACTGTGCACAGTTCCAGTCTCCATATCCCTTGGTTAGACCACAATTGGAGCACTGTGCAAAGATCTGGTCTCTACATGTCTCAGTTAGACCACACTTTGAGCACTATGCACAGTTCCGGTCTCCATATCCCTTGGTTAGACCAAAGCTGGAGCACTGTGCACATTTATGGTCTCCATATCACTTGGTTAGACCACACTTGGAGCATTGTGCACAGTTCCAGTCTCCATATCCCCTGGTTAGACCACACTTGGACCACTGTGCAAAGTTCCAGTCTCCATATCCTTGGTTGGACCACACTTGGAGCACTGTGCATAGTTCCAGTCTCCATATCCCTGGTTAGACCACACTTGGAGCACTGTGCAGAGTTCCAGTCTCTATATCTCTTGATTAGACCACACTTGGAGCACTGTGCACAGTTCCAGTTTCCATATGCCTTGGTTAGACCACACTCGGAGCACTGTGCAAGCTCCAGTCTGCATATCCCTTGGTTAGACCACACTTGGAGCAATCTGCACAGTTCTGGTCTCCATATCCCGTGTTTAGACCACTCTTGGAGAACTGTGCACAGTTCCAGTCTCGATACCCCTCGGTTAGACCACACTTGGTGCACTTTGCACAGTTCCGGTCTCCATATGCCTTGGTTCGACCATACTTGCAGCACTGTGCACAGTTCCAGTCTCCATATCCCTCAGTTAAACCACACTTTCAGCACTGTGCACAGTTCCGGTCTCCATATGGCCTGGTTAGACCACACTTGGAGCACTGTGCAAAGTTCCACTCTCCATTACCTTGGTTGGATCACACTTGGAGCACTGTGCGTAGTTCGTGTCTACATATCCCCTGGTTAGACCACACTTGGAGAACTGTGCACAGTCCCAGTCTCTATATCTCTTGGTTAGACCACACTTGGAGCAATGTGCACATTTCGAGTCCCCTTATACCTTGGTTCGACCATACTTGCAGCACTGTGCACAGTTCCAGTCTGCATATGCCCTGCTTAGAAAACAATTGGGGCACTGTGCACAATTCCAGTATCCGTATCCCTTGGTTAGACCACACTTGGAGCACTGTGCACAGTTCCATTTTCCATATCCCTCAGTTAGACCACACTTTGAGCACTGTGCATAGTTCCAGTCTCCACGTCTCTCAGACCACACTTGGAGCACTGTGCACAGTTGCACTCTCCATATCCCTCTGTTAGATCACAGTTGGAGCACTGTGCACAGCTCTGGTGTCCCTATCCCTTGGTTAGAGCACACTTTGAGCTCTGTGCACAGTTCCGCTCTCCATATCCCGTGGGTAGACTACACTGGGAGCACAGTGCCCAGATCTGGTCTCCATATCCCTCGGTTAGACCACAGCTGGAGCACTGTCACTGCTCCGGTCCCCTTAGCACTTGGTTAGACCGACACTTGGAGCACTGTGCACAGTTCCAGTCTCCATATCCCCTCGTTAGACCACACTGGGTGCACTGTGCACAGTTCCAGTCTCCATATACCTTGGTTAGACCATACTTGCAGCACTGTGCACAGTTCCAGTCTCCTTATCCGTTGGTTAGACCACAATTGGAGCACTGTGCAAAGATATGGTCTCTACATCTCTCAGTTAGACCACACTTTGAGCACTGTGCACAGGTCCAGTCTCCATATCCCTTGGTTAGACCACAATTGGAGCACTGTGCACAGTTCCAGTCTCCATATACCTTGGTTAGACCACACTTGGAGCACTGTGCACAGTTCCAGTCTCCGTATCCCCTGGTTAGACCACACTTGGACCACTGTGCAAAGTTCAGGTCTCCATATCCTTGGTTGGACCACACTTGGAGCGCTGAGCACAGTTTGGGTCTACATATCCCTTGGTCAGACCACACTTGGAGGACTGTGCACAGTTCCGTTCTCGATATCCCTCGTTTTGATCACATTTGGAGCACTGTGCACAGATCCGGTCTCCGTACCCCTTGGTTAGACCGCACTTGGAGTACTGTGTACAGTTCCAGTCTCCATTTCCCTTGGTTAGACCACACTTGGAGCACTGTGCACAGTTGCAGTCTCAATATCCCCTGGTTAGACAACACATGGAGCACTGTGCACAGTCCCAGTCTCTATATCTCTTGGTTAGACCACACTTGGAGCACTGTGCACATTTCCAGTCTCCATATACCTTGGTTCGACCATACTTGCAGCACTGTGCACAGTTCCAGTCTCCATTTGCCCAGCTTAGAAAGCATTTGGGGCACTGTGCACAATTCCAGTATCCGTATCCCTTGGTTAGACCACACTTGGAGCACTGTGCACAGTTCCAGTCTCCATATCCCTCAGTTAGACCACACTTGGAGCACTGTGCATAGTTCCCGTCTCCACATCTCTCAGACCACACTTGGATCACTGTGCACAGTTGCACTCTCCATATCCCTCTGTTAGATCACAGTTGGTGCACTGTGCACAGCTCTGGTGTCCCTATCCCTTGGTTAGAGCACAATTTGAGCACTGTGCACAGTACCGGTCTCCATATCCCGTGGGTAGACTACACTGGGAGCACAGTGCCCAGTTTGGGTCTCCATATCCCTTGGTTAGACCAAAGCCGGAGCACTGTGCACAGTTCCGGTCCCCATATCAATTGGTTAGACCACACCTGGAGCACTGTGCACAGTTTCAGTCTCCATATCCCTGGTTAGAGCACACTTGGACCACTGTGCAAAGTTCCAGTCTCCATATCCTTGGTTGGACCACGCTTGGAGCACTGAGCGCTGTTTGGGTCTACATATCCCTTGGTCAGACCACACCTGGAGCACTATGCACAGTTCTGGTCTCCATATCCCTTGTTTAGACCACACTTGGAGCACTGTTCACAGGTCCGGACTCCCTAGCCCTTGGTTAGACCGCACTTGGAGAACTGTGTACATTTCCAGTCTCAATATCCCGTTTATAGACCACACTTGGAGCACTGTGCACATTTCCAGTCTCCATATACCTTGGTTCGACCATACTTGCAGCACTGTGCACAGTTCCAGTCTCCATATGCCCTGCTTAGAACACATTTGGGGCACTGTGCACAGTTCCAGTCTCCACATCTTTCAGACCACACTTGGACCACTGTGCACAGTTCCACTCTCCATATCCCTCAGTTCGATCACAGTTGGAGCACTGTGCACAGCTCTGGTGTCCCTATCCCTTGGTTAGAGCACACTTTGAGCACTGTGCACAGTTCTGGTCTCCATATCCCCTGGTTAGACCACACTGGGAGCAGTGTGCACAGTTTGGGTCTGCATATCCCTTGGTCACACCACACTTGGAGTACTGTGCACAGTTCTGGTCTCCATATCCCTTGGTTAGACCACACCTGGAGCACTGTGCACACTTCCAGTCTCCATATCCGTCGGTTAGACCACAATTGGAGCACTGTGCAAAGATATGGTCTCTACATCTCTCAGTTAGACCACACTTTGAGCACTGTGCACAGTTCCAGTCTCCATATCCCTTGGTTAGACCACAATTGGAGCACTGTGAACAGTTCCAGTCTCCATATACCTTGGTTAGACCACACTTGGAGCACTGTGCACAGTTCCAGTCTCCATATCCCCTTGTTAGACCACACTAGGACCACTGTGCAAAGTTCAGGTCTCCACATCCTTGGTTGGACCACACTTGGAGCAATGAGCACAGTTTGGGTCTACATATCCCTTGGTCAGACCACACTTGGAGCACTGTGTACAGTTCCGCTCTTGATATCCCTCGTTTTGCCCACATTTGGAGCACTGTGCACAGATCCGGTCTCCTTGGCCCTTGGTTAGACCGCACTTGGAATGCTGTCTACAGTTCCAGTCTCCATTTCCCTTGGTTAGACCACACTTGGATCACTGTGCACAGTTCCAGTCTCAATATCCCCTGGTTAGACCACACTTGGAGCACTGTGCACAGTCCCAGTCTCTATATCTCTTGGTTAGACCACACTTGGAGCACTGTGCACATTTCCAGTCCCCTTATACCTTGGTTCGACCATACTTGCAGCACTGTGCACAGTTCCAGTCTCCATATGCCCTGCTTAGAAAACAATTGGGGCACTGTGCACAATTCCAGTATCCGTATCCCTTGGTTAGACCACACTTGGAGCACTGTGCACAGTTCCAGTGTCCATATCCCTCAGTTAGACCACACTTGGAGCACTCTGCATAGTTCCAGTCTCCACATCTCTCAGACCACACTTGGAGCACTGTGCACAGTTGCACTCTCCATATCCCTCTGTTAGATCACAGTTGGAGCACTGTGCACAGCTCTGGTGTCCCTATCCCTTGGTTAGAGCACACTTTGAGCTCTGTGCACAGTTCCGCTCTCCATATCCCGTGGGTAGACTACACTGGGAGCACAGTGCCCAGATTGGGTCTCCATATCCCTTGGTTAGACCAAAGCTGGAGCACTGTGCACAGCTCCGGTCCCCATATCACTTGGTTAGACCACACTTGGAGCACTGTGCACAGTTCCAGTCTCCATATCCCCTGGTTAGACCACACTTGGACCACTGTGCACAGTTCTGGTCTCCATAACCCTTGGTTAGACCACACTTGGAGCACTGTGCACAGTCCCAGTCTCTATATCTCTTGGTTAGACCACACTTGGAGCACTGTGCACATTTCCAGTCCCCTTATACCTTTTTTCGACCATACTTGCAGCACTGTGCACAGTTCCAGTCTCCATTTGCCCTGCTTAGAAAACAATTGGGGCACTGTGCACAATTCCAGTATCCGTATCCCTTGGTTAGACCACACCTGGAGCACTGTGCACAGTTCCAGTCTCCATATCCCTCAGTTAGACCACACTTGGGGCACTGTGCATAGTTCCAGTCTCCACATCTCTCAGACCACACTTGGAGCACTGTGCACAGTTGCACTCTCCGTATCCCTCTGTTAGATCACAGTTGGAGCACTGTGCACAGCTCTGGTGTCCCTATCCCTTGGTTAGAGCACACTTTGAGCTCTGTGCACAGTTCCGCTCTCCATATCCCGTGGGTAGACTACACTGGGAGCACAGTGCCCAGATTGGGTCTCCATATCCCTTGGTTAGACCAAAGCTGGAGCACTGTGCACAGCTCCGGTCCCCATATCACTTGGTTAGACCACACTTGGAGCACTGTGCACAGTTCCAGTCTCCATATCCCCTGGTTAGACCACACTTGGACCACTGTGCACAGTTCTGGTCTCCATATCCCTTGGTTAGACCACACTTGGAACACTGTGCACAGTTCCAGTCTCCTTATCCGTTGGTTAGACCACAATTGGAGCACTGTGCAAAGATATGGTCTCTACATCTCTCAGTTAGACCACACTTTGAGCACTGTGCACAGTTCCAATCTCCATATCCCTTGGTTAGACCACAATTGGAGCACTGTGCACAGTTCCACTCTCCATATACCTTGGTTAGACCACACTTGGAGCACTGTGCACAGTTCCAGTCTCCATATCCCTTGGTTAGACCACACTTGGACCACTGTGCAAAGTTCAGGTCTCCATATCCTTGTTTGGACCACACTTGGAGCACTGAGCACAGTTTGGGTCTACATATCCCTTGGTCAGACCACACTTGGAGAACTGTGCACAGTTCCGCTCTCGATATCCCTCGTTTTGACCACATTTGGAGCACTGTGCACAGATCCGGTCGCCGTAGCCCTTGCTCAGACCGCAATTGGAGTACTGTCTACAGTTCCAGTCTCCATTTCCCTTGGTTAGTCCACACTTGGAGCACTGTGCACAGTTCCAGTCTCAATATCCCCTGGTTAGACCACACATGGGGCACTGTGCACAGTCCCAGTCTCTATATCTCTTGGTTAGACCACACTTGGAGCACTGTTTACATTTCCGGTCTCCATATACGTTGGTTCGACCATACTTGCAGCACTGTGCACAGTTCCAGTCTCCATTTGCCCAGCTTAGAAAACATTTGGGGCACTGTGCACAATTCCAGTATCCGTATCCCTTGGTTAGACCACACTTGGAGCACTGTGCACAGTTCCAGTCTCCATATCCCTCAGTTAGACCACACTTGGAGCACTGTGCATAGTTCCAGTCTCCACATCTCTCAGACCACACTTGGAGCACTGTGCACAGTTGCACTCTCCATATCCCTCTGTTAGATCACAGTTGGTGCACTGTGCACAGCTCTGGTGTCATTATCCCTTGGTTAGAGCACAATTTGAGCACTGTGCACAGTTCCGGTATCGATATCCCGTGGGTAGACTACACTGGGAGCACAGTGCCCAGTTTGGGTCTCCATATCCCTTGGTTAGACCAAAGCTGGAGCACTGTGCACAGTTCCGGTCCCCATATCACTTGGTTAGACCACACATGGAGCACTGTGCACAGTTCCAGTCTCCATATCCCCTGGTTAGAGCACACTTGGACCACTGTGCAAAGTTCCAGTCTCCATATCCTTGGTTGGACCACGCTTGGAGCACTGAGCGCTGTTTGGGTCTACATATCCCTTGGTCAGACCACACTTGGAGCACTATGCACAGTTCTGGTCTCCATATCCCTTGTTTAGACCACACTTGGAGCACTGTTCACAGGTCCGGACTCCCTAGCCCTTGGTTAGACCGAACTTGGAGAACTGTGTACATATCCAGTTTCAATATCCCGTTTATAGACAACACTTGGATCACTGTGCACATTTCCAGTCACCATATACCTTGGTTCGACCATACTTGCAGCACTGTGCACAGTTCCAGTCTCCATATGCCCTGGTTAGAACACATTTGGGGCACTGTGCACAGTTCCAGTATCCGTATCCCTTCGTTAGACCACACTTGGAGCACTGACATAGTTCCAGTCTCTAGATCTTTCAGACCACACTTGGAACACTGTGCACAGTTCCACTCTCCATATCCCTCAGTTCGATCACAGTTGGAGCACTGTGCACAGCTCTGGTGTCCCTATCCCTTGGTTAGAGCACACTTTGAGCACTGTGCACAGTTCCGGTCTCCATATCCCCTGGTTAGACCACACTGGGAGCACTGTGCACAGTTTGGGTCTGCATATCCCTTGGTCACACCACACTTGGAGCACTGTGCACAGTTCTGGTCTCCATATCCCTTGGTTAGACCACACTTGGAGCATTGTGCACACTTCCAGTCTCCATATCGGTCGGTTAGACCACAATTGGAGCACTGTGCAAAGATATGGTCTCTACATCTCTCAGTTAGACCACACTTTGAGCACTGTGCACAGTTCCAGTCTCCATATCCCTTGGTTAGACCACAATTGGAGCACTGTGCACAGTTCCAGTCTCCATATCCCCTTGTTAGACCACACTAGGACCACTGTGCAAAGTTCAGGTCTCCACATCCTTGGTTGGACCACACTTGGAGCAATGAGCACAGTTTGGGTCTACATATCCCTTGGTCAGACCACACTTGGAGCACTGTGTACAGTTCCGCTCTCGATATCCCTCATTTTGCCCACATTTGGAGCACTGTGCACAGATCCGGTCTCCGTGGCCCTTGGTTAGACCGCACTTGGAGTGCTGTCTACAGTTCCAGTCTCAACTTCCATTGGTTAGAGCACACTTTGAGCACTGTGCACAGTTCTGGTCTCCATATCCCCTGGTTAGACCACACTGGGAGCACAGTGCACAGTTAGGGTCTGCATATCCCTTGGTCACACCACACTTGGAGCACTGTGCACAGTTCTGGTCTCCATATCCCTTGGTTAGACCACACTTGGAGCACTGTGCACAGTTCCAGTCTCCAAATCCGTCGGTTAGACCACAATTGGAGCACTGTGCAAAGTTATGGTCTCTACATCTCTCAGTTAGACCACACTTTGAGCACTTTGCACAGTTCCAGTCTCCATATCCCTTGGTTAGACCACACTCGGAGCACTGTGCACAGTTCCACTCTCCATATACCTTGGTTAGACCACACTTGGAGTACTGTGCACAGTTCCAGTCTCCCTATACCCTGGTTAGACAACACTTGGAGCACTGTGCAAAGTTCTGGTCTCCATATCCTTGGTTGGACCACACTTGGAGCACTGAGCACAGTTTGGGTCTACATATCCCTTGGTCAGACCACACTTGGAGCACTGTGCACAGTTCCGGTCTCGATATCCCTCGGTTTGACCACACTTGGAGCACTGTGCACAGATCCGGTCTCCGTAGCCCTTGGTTAGACCACACTTGGAGCACTCTGCACAGTTCCAGTCTCCATCTCCCTCAGTTAGACCACACTTGGAGCATTGTGCATAGTTCCAGTATCCACATCTCTCAGACAACACTTGGAGCACCGTGCACAGTGCCAGTCTCCATATCCCTCAGTTCGATCACAGTGGGAGCACTGTGCACAGCTCTGGAGTCACTATGCCTTGGTTAGAGCACACTTTGAGCACTGTGCACAGTTCCGGTCTCCATATCCCCTGGTTAGACCACACTGGGAGCACTGTGCAAGTTCTAGTCTGCATATCCCTTGGTTAGACCACACTTGGAGCACTGTGCAGAGTTCCAGTCTCTATATCTCTTGGTTAGACCACACTAGAGCACTGTGCACAGTTTGGGTCTGCATATCCCTTGGTCAGACCACTCTTGGAGCACTGTGCACAGTGCTGGTCTCCATATCCCTTGGTTAGACCACACTTGGAGCGCTGTGCACAGTTGCAGTCTCCATATCCGCTGGTTAGACCACACTTGGAGCACTGTGCACAGTTCCAGTCTCTATATCTCTTGATTAGACCACACTTGGAGCACTGTGCACGGTTCCAGTCCCCATATACCTTGGTTAGACCACACTCGGAGCATTGTGCACAGTTCCAGTCTCTATATCTCTTGGTTAGACCACTCTTGGAGCACTGTGCATATTTCCAGTCTCCATATCCCTTGGTTAGCCCACACTTGGGGCACTGTGCACTGTTTCAGTCTGCATATCCCTTCGTCAGACCACTCTTGGAGCACTGTGCACCGTTCTGGTCTCCATATCCCTTAGTTAGACCACTCTTGGAGAACTGTGCACAGTTCCAGAGTCCATACCCCTCGGTTAGACCACACTTGGTGCACTGTGCACAGATCTGGTCTCCGTAGACCTTGGTAAGACGGCACTTGGAGAACTGTGTACAGTTTCAGTCTCCATTTCCCTTGGTTAGACCACACTTGGAGCACGGTGCACAGTTCCAGTCTCATCATCCCCTGGTTAGACCACACCTGGAGCACTGTGCAAAGTCCCAGTCTCTATATCTCTTGGTTAGATCTAAGTTCGAGCACTGTGCACTGTTCCAGTCTCCATATACCTTGGTTCGACCATACCTGCAGCACTGTGCACAGTTCCAGTCTCCATATCCCTCAGTTAAACCACACTTTCAGCACTGTGCACATTTCCAGTCTCCATTTCCCTTGGTTAGACCACACTTGGAGCACTGTGCACAGTTCCAGTCTGCATATCCCTTGGATAGACCACACTTGGAGCTCTCTGCTCAGTTCTGATCTCCATATCCCTTGGTTCGACCACACTTGGTGCACTGTGCACAGTTCCTGTCTCCATATCCCTTGTTTAGACCACACTTGGAGCACTGTGCACAGTCCTGGTCTCCATATCCCTCATTAGACCACACTTGGAGAAATTTGCACAGATCCAGTCTCCGTAGTCCTTGGTTAGTCCGCACTTGGCGTACTGTGTACTGTTCCAGTCTACATTTCCCTTGGTTAGACCACACCTGGAGCACTGTGCTCAGTTCCAGTCCCCGTATCCCTCGGTTAGACGACATTTGGAGTAATAAGCTCATTTCCAGTCTCCGTATCTCTCAGTTAGACCACACCTGGATCACTGTGCTCAGTTCCAATCTCCATATCCCTCGGTTAGACCACACTTGGAGCAGTCTGTTCAGTTGCAGTCTCTGTATCCCTCATTTTGACCAGTCTTGGAGCACTGTGCACAGTTCCATTCTCCATTTCCCTTGGTTAGACCAAACGTGGAGCACTGTGCACTGTTCAAGTCTCCATATCCCTTGTTTAGACCACACTTGGAGCACTGTGCACAGTTCTGGTCTCCATATCCCTCGGTTAGACCGCACTTGGAGCACTGTCCACTGATCCTGTCTCCGTAGCCCTTGGTTAGACGACACTTGGAGCACTGTGTACAGTTCCAGTCTCCATTTCCCTTCGTTAGACCACACTGAGAGCACTGTGCACAGTTCCAGTCTCCATATCCCTTGGTTAGACCATACTTGCATCACTGTGCACAGTTCCAGATGCCATATCCCTCGGTTAGACCACAATTGGAGCACTGTGCAAAGATGTGGTCTCTACATCTCTCAGTTAGACCACATTTTGAGCACTGTGCACAGTTCCAGTCTCCATGTCCCTTGGTTAGACCCCACTTTGAGCACTGTGCACAGTTCCACTCTCCATGTCCCCTTGTTAGACCACAGTTGGACCACTGTGCAAAGTTCTGGTCTCCATATCCTTGGTTGGACCACACTTGGAGCACTGAGCAAAGTTTGGGTCTACATATCCCTTGGTCAGACCACACTTAGAGCACTGTGCACACTTCCGGTCTCGATATCCCTCGGTTTGACCACACTTGGAGTACTGTGCACAGATCCGGTCTCCGTAGCCCTTGGTTAGACCGCACTTGGAGTACTGTGTACAGTTCCAGTCTCCATTTCCCTTGGTTAGACCACACTTGGAGTACTGTGTACAGTTCCAGTCTCAATATACCCTGGTTAGACCACACATGGAGCACTGTGCACAGTCCCAGTCTCCATATACCTTGGTTCGACCATACTTGCAGCACTCTGCACAGTTCCAGTCTCCATATGCTCTGCTTAGAACACATTTGGGGCACTGTGCACAATTCCAGTATCAGTAACCCTTGGTTAGACCACACTTGGAGCACTGTGCACAGTTCCAGTCTCCATATCCCTCAGTTAGACCACACTTGGAGCACTGTGCATAGTTCCAGTCTCCACATCTCTCAGACCACACTTGGAACACTGTGCACAGTTCCACTCTCCATATCCCTCTGTTAGATCACAGTTGGAGCACTGTGCACAGCTCTGGTGTCCCTATCCCTTGGTTAGAGCACACTTTGAGCACTGTGCACAGTTCCAGTCACCATATCCCCTGGGTAGACTACACTGGGAGCACAGTGCCCAGTTTGGGTCTCCATATCCCTTGGTCTGACCACACATGGAGCATTGTGCACAGTTCTGGTCTCCATATCCCTTGTTTAGACCACACTTGGAGCTCTGTGCACAGGTCCGGTCTCCGTAGGCCTTGGTTAGACAGCACTTGGAGTACTGTGTACAATTCCAGTCTCCATTTCCCATGGTTAGACCACGCTTGGAGCACTGTGCACAGTCCCAGTCTCCATATGCCCTGCTTAGAACACATTTGGAGCACTGTGCACATTTCCAGTGTCCATATCACTCAGTTAGACCACACTTGGACCACTGTGCATAGTTCCATTCTCCACCTCTCTCAGACAACACTTGGAGCACTGTGCACAGTTCCACTCTCCATATCCCTCAGTTCGATCACAGTTGGAGCACTGTGCACTACTCTGGTGTCCCTATCCCTTGGTTAGAGCACACTTTGAGCACTGTGCACAGTTCCGGTCTCCATATCCCTTGGTTAGACCACACTTGGAGCACAGTGCACAGTTCCAGTCTCCATATCCCCTGGTTAGACCACACTTGGAGCACTGTGCACAGTTCCAGTCTCTATATCTCTTGATTAGACCACACCTGGAGCACTGTGCACAGTTCCAGTCTCTATATCTCTTGCTTAGACCACTCTTGGAGGACTGTGCACATTTCCAGTCTCCATATCCCTTGGTTGGACCACACTAGAGCACTGTGCACAGTTTGGGTCTGCATATCCCTTGGTCAGACCACACTTGGAGCACTGTGCACAGTTGTGGTCTCCATATTCCTTGGTTAGACCACACATGGAGCACTGTGCACAGTTGCAGTCTGCTTATCCCCTGGTTAGACCACACTCGGAGCACTGTGCACAGTTCCAGTTCCCGTATCCCTTGGTTAGACCACACTCGGACCACTGTGCAAGTTCCAGTCTGCATATCCCTTGGTTAGACCACACTTGGAGCACTGTGCACAGTTCCAGTCTCTATATGTCTTGGTTTGACCACTCTTGGAGCACTGTGCACAATTCCAGTCTCCATATCCCTTGGTTAGCCCACACTTGGAGCACTGTGCAATGTTTCAGTCTTCATATCCCTTGGTCAGACCTCACTTGGAGCACTGTGCACAGTTCCAGTCTCCATACCCCTCGGTTAGACCTCACTTGGTGCACTGTGCACTGATCTGGTCTCCGTAGCCCTTGGTAAGACCGCATTTGGAGAACTGTGTACAGTTTCAGTCTCCATTTCCCTTGGTTAGACCACACTTGGAGCACGGTGCACAGTTCCAGTCTCAACATCCCCTGGTTAGACCACACTTGGAGTACTGTGCAAAGTCCCAGTCTCTATATCTCTTGGTTAGATCCAAGTTCGAGCACTGTGCACTGTTCCAGTCTCCATATACCTTGGTTCGACCATACTTGCAGCACTGTGCACAGTTCCAGTCTCCATATATTTCAGTTAAACCACACTTTCAGCACTGTGCACAGTTCCGGTCTCCATATGCCTTGGTTAGACCACACTGGGAGCACTGTGCATAGTTCCACTCTCCATTACCTTGGTTGGACCACACTTGGAGCACTGTGCATAGTTCGGGTCTACATCTTCCTTGGTTAGACCACACTTGGAGCACTGTGCACAATTCCAGTCTCCATATCCCCTGGTTAGACCACAGTTGGAGCACTGTGCACAGTTCCAGTCTGCATATACCTTGGATAGACCACACTTGGAGCACTCTGCTCATTTCTGGTCTCCATATCTCTTGGTTCGACCACACTTGGTGCACTGTGCACAGTTCCTGTCTCCATATCCCTTGTTTAGACCACACTTGGAGCACTGTGCACAGTCCTGGTCTCCATATCCCTTATTAGACCACACTTGGAGCACTGTGCACAGATCCAGTCTCCGTAGTCCTTGGTTAGACCGCACTTGGAGTACTGTGTACAGTTCCAGTCTACATTTCCCTTGGTTAGACCACACTTGGAGCACTGTGCTCAGTTCCAGTCCCCGTATCCCTCGGTTAGACGACAGTTGGAGTAATATGCACATTTCCAGTCTCCGTATCTCTCAGTTAGACCACACCTGGATCACTGTGCTCAGTTCAAATCTCCATATCCCTCAGTTAGACCACACTTGGAGCAGTCTGTTCAGTTGCAGTCTCTGTATCCCTCATTTTGACCAGTCTTGGAGCACTGTGCTCAGTTCCATTCTCCATTTCCCTTGGTTAGACCAAACGTGGAGCACTGTGCACTGTTCAAGTCTCCATATCCTTTTTTTAGACCACACTTGGATCACTGTGCACAGTTCTGGTCTCCATAGCCCTCGGTTAGACCGCACCTGGAGCACTGTCCACTGATCCGGTCTCCGTAGCCCTTGGTTAGACCACACTTGGAGCACTGTGTACAGTTCCAGTCTCCATTTCCCTTCGTTAGACCACACTGGGTGCACTTTGCACAGATCCACTCTCCATACCCCTCTGTTAGATCACAGTTGGAGCACTATGCACAGCTCTGGTGTCCCTATCCCTTGGTTAGAAAACACTTTGAGCACTGTGCATAGTTCCGGTATCGATATCCCGTGGGTAGACTACACTGGGAGCACAGTGCCCAGTTTGGGTCTCCATATCCCTTGGTTAGACCAAAGCAGGAGCGCAGTGCACAGTTCCGGTCCCCATATCACTTGGTTAGACCACACTTGGAGCACTGTGCACAGTTCCAGTCTCCATATCCCCTGGTTAGACCACACTTCGACCACTGTGCAAAGTTCCAGTCTCCATATCCTTGGTTGGACCAGGCTTGGAGCACTGAGCGCAGTTTGGGTCTACATATCCCTTGGTCATACCACACTTAGAGCACTGTGCACAGTTCTGGTCTCCATATCCCTTGTTTAACCACACTTGGAGCACTGTGCACAGGTCCGGTCTCCGTAGCCCTTGGTTAGACCGCGCTTGGAGTACTGTGCACATTTCCAGTCTCCATTTCCCTTGGTTAGACCACACTTGGAGCACTGTGCACAGTCCCAGTCTCCATATGCCCTGCTTAGAACACATTTGGGGCACTGTGCACAGTTCCAGTATCCGTATCCCTTCATTAGACCACACTTGGAGCACTGTGCACATTTCCAGTCTCCATATCCCTCAGTTAGACCAAACCTGGAGCACTGTGCATAGTTCCAGTCTCCACATCTCTCAGACAACACTATGGAGCACTGTGCACAGTTCCACTCTCCATATCCCTCAGTTCGATCACAGGTGGAGCACTGTGCTCAGCTCTGGTGTCCCTATCCCTTGGTTAGAGCACACTTTGAGCACTGTGCACAGTTCTGGTCTCCATATCCCCTGGTTAGACCACACTGGGAGCACTGTGCACAGTTTGGGTCTGCATATCCCTTGGTCACACCACACTTGGAGCACTGTGCACAGTTCTGGTCTCCATATCCCTTGGTTAGACCACACTTGGAGCACTGTGCACAGTTCCAGTCTCCATATCCCCTGGTTTGACCACACTTGGAGCACTGTGCACAGTTTGGGTCTGCATATCCCTTGGTCAGACCACACTTGGAGCTGTGTACACAGTTCTGGTCTCCATAACTCTTGGTTAGACCACACTTGGAGCACTGTGCACATTTCCAGTCTCCATATCCCCTGGTTAGACCAAACATGATGCACTGTGCACAGTTCCAGTCTCTATATCTCTTGATTAGACCACAATTGGAGCACTGTGCACAGTTCCAGTCCCCATATCCCTTGGTTAGACCACACTCGGAGCACTGTGCAAGTTCCAGTCTGCATATCCCTTGGTTAGACCACACTTGGAGCACTGTGCACAGTTCCAGTCTCTATATCTCTTGGTTAGACCACTCTTGGAGCACTGTGCACATTTCCAGTCTCCATAACCCTTGGTTAGCCCACACTTGGCGCACTGTGCAATGTTTCAGTCTGCATATCCCTTGGTCAGACCACACTTGGAGCACTGTGCACAGTTCTGGTCTCCATATCCCTTGGTTAGACCACTCTTGGAGAACTGTGCACAGTTCCAGTCTCCATACCCCTCGGTTAGACCACACTTGGTGCACTGTGCACAGATCTGGTCTCCGTAGCCCTTGGTAAGACCGCACTTGGAGAACTGTGTACAGTTTCAGTCTCCATTTCCCTTGGTTAGACCACACTTGGAGCACAGTGCACAGTTCCAGTCTCAACATCCCCTGGTTAGACCACACTTGGAGCACTGTGCAAAGTCCCAGTCTCTATATCTCTTGGTTAGATCAAAGTTTGAGCACTGTGCACTGTTCCAGTCTACATATAACTTGGTTCGACCATACTTGCAGCACTGTGCACAGTTCCACTCTCCATAACTCTCAGTTAAACCACACTTTCAGCACTGTGCACAGTTCCGGTCTCCATATGCCTTGGTTAGGACCACACTGGGAGCACTGTGCAAAGTTCCACTCTCCATTACGTTGGTTAGACCACACTTGGAGCACTGTGCACAGTTCCAGTCTCCATATTCTTGGCTGGACCACACTTGGAGCACTGTGCACATGTCCAGTCTCCATATCCCCTGGTTAAACCACACTTGGACCACTGTGCAAAGTTCCAGTCTCCATATCCTTGGTTGGACCACACTTGGAGCACTGAACACAGTTTGGGTTTACATATCCCTTGGTCAGACCACACTTGGAGCACTGTGCACAGTTCTGGTCTCCATATCCCTTGTTTAGACCAAACTTAGAGCACTGTGCACAGTTCCGGTCTCCGTATCAATTGGTTAGACCGCACTTGGAGTACTGTGCACAGTTCCAGTCTCCATTTCCCTTGGTTGGACCACACTTGGAGCACTGTGCACAGTTCCAGTCTCAATATCCTCTGATTATACCAAACCTGGAGCACTGTGCACAGTCCCAGTCTCTATATCTCTTGGTTAGACCACATTTGGAGCACTGTGCACATTTCCAGTCTCCATATACCTTGGTTCGACCATACGTGCAGCACTGTGCACAGTTCCAGTCTCCATAACCCTTGGTTAGCCCACACTTGGAGCACTGTGCAATGTTTCAGTCTGCATATCCCTTGGTCAGACCACACTTGGAGCACTGTGCACAGTTCTGGTCTCCATATCCCTTGGTTAGACCACTCTTGGAGAACTGTGCACAGTTCCAGTCTCCATACCCCTCGGTTAGACCACACTTGGTGCACTGTGCACAGATCTGGTCTCCGTAGCCCTTGGTAAGACCGCACTTGGAGAACTGTGTACAGTTTCAGTCTCCATTTCCCTTGGTTAGACCACACTTGGAGCACAGTGCACAGTTCCAGTCTCAACATCCCCTGGTTAGACCACACTTGGAGCACTGTGCAAAGTCCCAGTCTCTATATCTCTTGGTTGGATCAAAGTTTGAGCACTGTGCACTGTTCCAGTCTACATATAACTTGGTTCGACCATACATGCAGCACTGTGCACAGTTCCACTCTCCATAACTCTCAGTTAAACCACACTTTCAGCACTGTGCACAGTTCCGGTCTCCATATGCCTTGGTTAGGACCACACTGGGAGCACTGTGCAAAGTTCCACTCTCCATTACGTTGGTTAGACCACACTCGGAGCACTGTGCACAGTTCCAGTCTCCATATTCTTGGTTGGACCACACTTGGAGCACTGTGCACATGTCCAGTCTCCATATCCCCTGGTTAAACCACACTTGGACCACTGTGCAAAGTTCCAGTCTCCATATCCTTGGTTGGACCACACTTGGAGCACTGAACACAGTTTGGGTTTACATATCCCTTGGTCAGACCACACTTGGAGCACTGTGCACTGTTCTGGTTTCCATATCCCTTGTTTAGACCAAACCTAGAGCACTGTGCACAGTTCCGGTCTCCGTATCACTTGGTTAGACCGCACTTGGAGTACTGTGCACAGTTCCAGTCTCCATTTCCCTTGGTTAGACCACACTTGGAGCACTGTGCACAGTTCCAGTCTCAATATCCTCTGGTTATACCAAACCTGGAGCACTGTGCACAGTCCCAGTCTCTATATCTCTTGGTTAGACCACATTTGGAGCACTGTGCACATTTCCAGTCTCCATATACCTTGGTTCGACCATACTTGCAGCACTGTGCACAGTTCCAGTCTCCATATGCCCTGCTTAGAACACATTTGGGGCACTGTGCACAATTCCAGTATCCGTATCCCTTGGTTAGACCACTCTTGGAGAACTGTGCACAGTTCCAGTCTCCATACCCCTCGATTAGACCACACTTGGTGCACTGTGCACAGATCTGGTCTCCGTAGCCCTTGGTAAGACAGCACTTGGAGAACTGTGTACAGTTTCAGTCTCCATTTCCCTCTTTTAGACCACACTTGGAGCAGGGTGCACAGTTCCAGTCTCAACATCCCCTGGTTAGACCACACTTGGAGCACTGTGCAAACTCCCAGTCTCTATATCTCTTGGTTAGATCTAAGTTCGAGCACTGTGCACTGTTCCAGTCTCCATATACCTTGGTTCGACCATACTTGCAGCACTTTTCACAGTTCCAGTCTCCATATCTTTCAGTTAAACCACACTTTCAGCACTGTGCACAGTTCCGGTCTCCAAATGCCTTGGTTAGACCACACTGGGAGCACTGTGCAAAGTTCCACTCTCCATTACCTTGGTTAGACCACACTTGGAGCACTGTGCACATTTCCAGTCTCCATATTCTTGGTTGGACCACACTTGGAGCACTGTGCACATGTCCAGTCTCCATATCCCCTGGTTAGACCACACTTGGACCACTGTGCAAAGTTCCAGTCTCCATATCCTTGGTTGGACCACACTTGGAGCACTGAACACAGTTTGGGTTTACATATCCCTTGGTCAGACCACACTTGGAGCACTGTGCACAGTTCTGGTCTCCATATCCCTTGTTTAGACCACACTTAGAGCACTGTGCACAGATCCGGTCTCCGTAGCCCTTGGTTATACCGCACTTGGAGTACTGTGTACAGTTCCAGTCTCCATTTCCCTTGGTTAGACCACACTTGGAGCACTGTGCACAGTTCCAGTCTGCATATCCCTTGGATAGACCACACTTGGAGCTCTCTGCTCAGTTCTGATCTCCATATCCCTTGGTTCGACCACGCTTGGTGCACTGTGCACAGTTCCTGTCTCCATATCCCTTGTTTAGACCACACTTGGAGCACTGTGCACAGTCCTGGTCTCCATATCCCTCATTAGACCACACTTGGAGAAATTTGCACAGATCCAGTCTCCGTAGTCCTTGGTTAGTCCGCACTTGGCGTACTGTGTACTGTTCCAGTCTACATTTCCCTTGGTTAGACCACACCTGGATCACTGTGCTCAGTTCCAATCTCCATATCCCTCGGTTAGACCACACTTGGAGCAGTCTGTTCAGTTGCAGTCTCTGTATCCCTCATTTTGACCAGTCTTGGAGCACTGTGCACAGTTCCATTCTCCATTTCCCTTGGTTAGACCAAACGTGGAGCACTGTGCACTGTTCAAGTCTCCATATCCCTTGTTTAGACCACACTTGGAGCACTGTGCACAGTTCTGGTCTCCATATCCCTCGGTTAGACCGCACTTGGAGCACTGTCCACTGATCCTGTCTCCGTAGCCCTTGGTTAGACGACACTTGGAGCACTGTGTACAGTTCCAGTCTCCATTTCCCTTCGTTAGACCACACTGAGAGCACTGTGCACAGTTCCAGTCTCCATATCCCTTGGTTAGACCATACTTGCATCACTGTGCACAGTTCCAGATGCCATATCCCTCGGTTAGACCACAATTGGAGCACTGTGCAAAGATGTGGTCTCTACATCTCTCAGTTAGACCACATTTTGAGCACTGTGCACAGTTCCAGTCTCCATGTCCCTTGGTTAGACCCCACTTTGAGCACTGTGCACAGTTCCACTCTCCATGTCCCCTTGTTAGACCACAGTTGGACCACTGTGCAAAGTTCTGGTCTCCATATCCTTGGTTGGACCACACTTGGAGCACTGAGCAAAGTTTGGGTCTACATATCCCTTGGTCAGACCACACTTAGAGCACTGTGCACACTTCCGGTCTCGATATCCCTCGGTTTGACCACACTTGGAGTACTGTGCACAGATCCGGTCTCCGTAGCCCTTGGTTAGACCGCACTTGGAGTACTGTGTACAGTTCCAGTCTCCATTTCCCTTGGTTAGACCACACTTGGAGTACTGTGTACAGTTCCAGTCTCAATATACCCTGGTTAGACCACACATGGAGCACTGTGCACAGTCCCAGTCTCCATATACCTTGGTTCGACCATACTTGCAGCACTCTGCACAGTTCCAGTCTCCATATGCTCTGCTTAGAACACATTTGGGGCACTGTGCACAATTCCAGTATCCGTAACCCTTGGTTAGACCACACTTGGAGCACTGTGCACAGTTCCAGTCTCCATATCCCTCAGTTAGACCACACTTGGAGCACTGTGCATAGTTCCAGTCTCCACATCTCTCAGACCACACTTGGAGCACTGTGCACAGTTCCACTCTCCATATCCCTCTGTTAGATCACAGTTGGAGCACTGTGCACAGCTCTGGTGTCCCTATCCCTTGGTTAGAGCACACTTTGAGCACTGTGCACAGTTCCAGTCACCATATCCCCTGGGTAGACTACACTGGGAGCACAGTGCCCAGTTTGGGTCTCCATATCCCTTGGTCTGACCACACATGGAGCATTGTGCACAGTTCTGGTCTCCATATCCCTTGTTTAGACCACACTTGGAGCTCTGTGCACAGGTCCGGTCTCCGTAGGCCTTGGTTAGACAGCACTTGGAGTACTGTGTACAATTCCAGTCTCCATTTCCCATGGTTAGACCACGCTTGGAGCACTGTGCACAGTCCCAGTCTCCATATGCCCTGCTTAGAACACATTTGGAGCACTGTGCACATTTCCAGTGTCCATATCACTCAGTTAGACCACACTTGGACCACTGTGCATAGTTCCATTCTCCACCTCTCTCAGACAACACTTGGAGCACTGTGCACAGTTCCACTCTCCATATCCCTCAGTTCGATCACAGTTGGAGCACTGTGCACTACTCTGGTGTCCCTATCCCTTGGTTAGAGCACACTTTGAGCACTGTGCACAGTTCCGGTCTCCATATCCCTTGGTTAGACCACACTTGGAGCACAGTGCACAGTTCCAGTCTCCATATCCCCTGGTTAGACCACACTTGGAGCACTGTGCACAGTTCCAGTCTCTATATCTCTTGCTTAGACCACTCTTGGAGGACTGTGCACATTTCCAGTCTCCATATCCCTTGGTTGGACCACACTAGAGCACTGTGCACAGTTTGGGTCTGCATATCCCTTGGTCAGACCACACTTGGAGCACTGTGCACAGTTGTGGTCTCCATATTCCTTGGTTAGACCACACTTGGAGCACTGTGCACAGTTGCAGTCTGCTTATCCCCTGGTTAGACCACACTCGGAGCACTGTGCACAGTTCCAGTTCCCGTATCCCTTGGTTAGACCACACTCGGACCACTGTGCAAGTTCCAGTCTGCATATCCCTTGGTTAGACCACACTTGGAGCACTGTGCACAGTTGCAGTCTGCTTATCCCCTGGTTAGACCACACTCGGAGCACTGTGCACAGTTCCAGTTCCCGTATCCCTCGGTTAGACCACACTCGGACCACTGTGCAAGTTCCAGTCTGCATATCCCTTGGTTAGACCACACTTGGAGCACTGTGCACAGTTCCAGTCTCTATATGTCTTGGTTAGACCACTCTTGGAGCACTGTGCACAATTCCAGTCTCCATATCCCTTGGTTAGCCCACACTTGGAGCACTGTGCAATGTTTCAGTCTTCATATCCCTTGGTCAGACCTCACTTGGAGCACTGTGCACAGTTCCAGTCTCCATACCCCTCGGTTAGACCTCACTTGGTGCACTGTGCACTGATCTGGTCTCCGTAGCCCTTGGTAAGACCGCATTTGGAGAACTGTGTACAGTTTCAGTCTCCATTTCCCTTGGTTAGACCACACTTGGAGCACGGTGCACAGTTCCAGTCTCAACATCCCCTGGTTAGACCACACTTGGAGTACTGTGCAAAGTCCCAGTCTCTATATCTCTTGGTTAGATCCAAGTTCGAGCACTGTGCACTGTTCCAGTCTCCATATACCTTGGTTCGACCATACTTGCAGCACTGTGCACAGTTCCAGTCTCCATATATTTCAGTTAAACCACACTTTCAGCACTGTGCACAGTTCCGGTCTCCATATGCCTTGGTTAGACCACACTGGGAGCACTGTGCATAGTTCCACTCTCCATTACCTTGGTTGGACCACACTTGGAGCACTGTGCATAGTTCGGGTCTACATCTTCCTTGGTTAGACCACACTTGGAGCACTGTGCACAATTCCAGTCTCCATATCCCCTGGTTAGACCACAGTTGGAGCACTGTGCACAGTTCCAGTCTGCATATACCTTGGATAGACCACACTTGGAGCACTCTGCTCATTTCTGGTCTCCATATCTCTTGGTTCGACCACACTTGGTGCACTGTGCACAGTTCCTGTCTCCATATCCCTTGTTTAGACCACACTTGGAGCACTGTGCACAGTCCTGGTCTCCATATCCCTTATTAGACCACACTTGGAGCACTGTGCACAGATCCAGTCTCCGTAGTCCTTGGTTAGACCGCACTTGGAGTACTGTGTACAGTTCCAGTCTACATTTCCCTTGGTTAGACCACACTTGGAGCACTGTGCTCAGTTCCAGTCCCCGTATCCCTCGGTTAGACGACATTTGGAGTAATATGCACATTTCCAGTCTCCGTATCTCTCAGTTAGACCACACCTGGATCACTGTGCTCAGTTCAAATCTCCATATCCCTCAGTTAGACCACACTTGGAGCAGTCTGTTCAGTTGCAGTCTCTGTATCCCTCATTTTGACCAGTCTTGGAGCACTGTGCTCAGTTCCATTCTCCATTTCCCTTGGTTAGACCAAACGTGGAGCACTGTGCACTGTTCAAGTCTCCATATCCTTTTTTTAGACCACACTTGGATCACTGTGCACAGTTCTGGTCTCCATAGCCCTCGGTTAGACCGCACCTGGAGCACTGTCCACTGATCCGGTCTCCGTAGCCCTTGGTTAGACCACACTTGGAGCACTGTGTACAGTTCCAGTCTCCATTTCCCTTCGTTAGACCACACTGGGTGCACTTTGCACAGTTCCAGTCTCCACATCTCTCAGACCACACCTGGAGCACTGTGCACAGATATACTCTCCATACCCCTCTGTTAGATCACAGTTGGAGCACTATGCACAGCTCTGGTGTCCCTATCCCTTGGTTAGAAAACACTTTGAGCACTGTGCACAGTTCCGGTATCGATATCCCGTGGGTAGACTACACTGGGAGCACAGTGCCCAGTTTGGGTCTCCATATCCCTTGGTTAGACCAAAGCTGGAGCACAGTGCACAGTTCCGGTCCCCATATCACTTGGTTAGACCACACTTGGAGCACTGTGCACAGTTCCAGTCTCCATATCCCCTGGTTAGACCACACTTCGACCACTGTGCAAAGTTCCAGTCTCCATATCCTTGGTTGGACCAGGCTTGGAGCACTGAGCGCAGTTTGGGTCTACATATCCCTTGGTCATACCACACTTGGAGCACTGTGCACAGTTCTGGTCTCCATATCCCTTGTTTAACCACACTTGGAGCACTGTGCACAGGTCTGGTCTCCGTAGCCCTTGGTTAGACCGCGCTTGGAGTACTGTGCACATTTCCAGTCTCCATTTCCCTTGGTTAGACCACACTTGGAGCACTGTGCACAGTCCCAGTCTCCATATGCCCTGCTTAGAACACATTTGGGGCACTGTGCACAGTTCCAGTATCCGTATCCCTTCATTAGACCACACTTGGAGCACTGTGCACATTTCCAGTCTCCATATCCCTCAGTTAGACCAAACTTGGAGCACTGTGCATAGTTCCAGTCTCCACATCTCTCAGACAACACTATGGAGCACTGTGCACAGTTCCACTCTCCATATCCCTCAGTTCGATCACAGGTGGAGCACTGTGCTCAGCTCTGGTGTCCCTATCCCTTGGTTAGAGCACACTTTGAGCACTGTGCACAGTTCTGGTCTCCATATCCCCTGGTTAGACCACACTGGGAGCACTGTGCACAGTTTGGGTCTGCATATCCCTTGGTCACACCACACTTGGAGCACTGTGCACAGTTCTGGTCTCCATATCCCTTGGTTAGACCACACTTGGAGCACTGTGCACAGTTCCAGTCTCCATATCCCCTGGTTTGACCACACTTGGAGCACTGTGCACAGTTTGGGTCTGCATATCCCTTGGTCAGACCACACTTGGAGCTGTGTACACAGTTCTGGTCTCCATAACTCTTGGTTAGACCACACTTGGAGCACTGTGCACATTTCCAGTCTCCATATCCCCTGGTTAGACCAAACTTGATGCACTGTGCACAGTTCCAGTCTCTATATCTCTTGATTAGACCACAATTGGAGCACTGTGCACAGTTTCCAGTCCCCATATCCCTTGGTTAGACCACACTCGGAGCACTGTGCAAGTTCCAGTCTGCATATCCCTTGGTTAGACCACACTTGGAGCACTGTGCACAGTTCCAGTCTCTATATCTCTTGGTTAGACCACTCTTGGAGCACTGTGCACATTTCCAGTCTCCATAACCCTTGGTTAGCCCACACTTGGCGCACTGTGCAATGTTTCAGTCTGCATATCCCTTGGTCAGACCACACTTGGAGCACTGTGCACAGTTCTGGTCTCCATATCCCTTGGTTAGACCACTCTTGGAGAACTGTGCACAGTTCCAGTCTCCATACCCCTCGGTTAGACCACACTTGGTGCACTGTGCACAGATCTGGTCTCCGTACCCTTGGTAAGACCGCACTTGGAGAACTGTGTACAGTTTCAGTCTCCATTTCCCTTGGTTAGACCACACTTGGAGCACAGTGCACAGTTCCAGTCTCAACATCCCCTGGTTAGACCACACTTGGAGCACTGTGCAAAGTCCCAGTCTCTATATCTCTTGGTTAGATCAAAGTTTGAGCACTGTGCACTGTTCCAGTCTACATATAACTTGGTTCGACCATACTTGCAGCAATGTGCACAGTTCCACTCTCCATAACTCTCAGTTAAACCACACTTTCAGCACTGTGCACAGTTCCGGTCTCCATATGCCTTGGTTAGGACCACACTGGGAGCACTGTGCAAAGTTCCACTCTCCATTACGTTGGTTAGACCACACTTGGAGCACTGTGCACAGTTCCAGTCTCCATAATCTTGGCTGGACCACACTTGGAGCACTGTGCACATGTCCAGTCTCCATATCCCCTGGTTAAACCACACTTGGACCACTGTGCAAAGTTCCAGTCTCCATATCCTTGGTTGGACCACACTTGGAGCACTGAACACAGTTTGGGTTTACATATCCCTTGGTCAGACCACACTTGGAGCACTGTGCACAGTTCTGGTCTCCATATCCCTTGTTTAGACCACACTTAGAGCACTGTGCACAGTTCCGGTCTCCGTATCACTTGGTTAGACCGCACTTGGAGTACTGTGCACAGTTCCAGTCTCCATTTCCCTTGGTTAGACCACACTTGGAGCACTGTGCACAGTTCCAGTCTCAATATCCTCTGATTATACCAAACCTGGAGCACTGTGCACAGTCCCAGTCTCTATATCTCTTGGTTAGACCACATTTGGAGCACTGTGCACATTTCCAGTCTCCATATACCTTGGTTCGACCATACGTGCAGCACTGTGCACAGTTCCATTCTCCATAACCCTTGGTTAGCCCACACTTGGAGCACTGTGCAATGTTTCAGTCTGCATATCCCTTGGTCAGACCACACTTGGATCACTGTGCACAGTTCTGGTCTCCATATCCCTTGGTTAGACCACTCTTGGAGAACTGTGCACAGTTCCAGTCTCCATACCCCTCGGTTAGACCACACTTGGTGCACTGTGCACAGATCTGGTCTCCGTAGCCCTTGGTAAGACCGCACTTGGAGAACTGTGTACAGTTTCAGTCTCCATTTCCCTTGGTTAGACCACACTTGGAGCACAGTGCACAGTTCCAGTCTCAACATCCCCTGGCTAGACCACACGTGGAGCACTGTGCAAAGTCCCAGTCTCTATATCTCTTGGTTAGATCAAAGTTTGAGCACTGTGCACAGTTCCAGTCTCAATATCCTCTGGTTATACCAAACCTGGAGCACTGTGCACAGTCCCAGTCTCTATATCTCTTGGTTAGACCACATTTGGAGCACTGTGCACATTTCCAGTCTCCATATACCTTGGTTCGACCATACTTGCAGCACTGTGCACAGTTCCAGTCTCCATATGCCCTGCTTAGAACACATTTGGGGCACTGTGCACAATTCCAGTATCCGTATCCCTTGGTTAGACCACTCTTGGAGAACTGTGCACAGTTCCAGTCTCCATACCCCGCGGTTAGACCACACTTGGTGCACAGTGCACAGATCTGGTCTCCGTAGCCCTTGGTAAGACCGCACTTGGAGAACTGTGTACAGTTTCAGTCTCCATTTCCCTCTTTTAGACCACACTTGGAGCAGGGTGCACAGTTCCAGTCTCAACATCCCCTGGTTAGACCACACTTGGAGCACTGTGCAAACTCCCAGTCTCTATATCTCTTGGTTAGATCTAGGTTCGAGCACTGTGCACTGTTCCAGTCTCCATATACCTTGTTCGACCATACTTGCAGCACTTTTCACAGTTCCAGTCTCCATATCTTTCATTTAAACCACACTTTCAGCACTGTGCACAGTTCCGGTCTCCAAATGCCTTGGTTAGACCACACTGGGAGCACTGTGCAAAGTTCCACTCTCCATTACCTTGGTTAGACCACACTTGGAGCACTGTGCACAGTTCCAGTCTCCATATTCTTGGTTGGACCACACTTGGAGCACTGTGCACATGTCCAGTCTCCATATCCCCTGGTTAGACCACACTTGGACCACTGTGCAAAGTTCCAGTCTCCATATCCTTGGTTGGACCACACTTGGAGCACTGAACACAGTTTGGGTTTACATATCCCTTGGTCAGACCACACTTGGAGCACTGTGCACAGTTCTGGTCTCCATATCCCTTGTTTAGACCACACTTAGAGCACTGTGCACATATCCGGTCTCCGTAGCCCTTGGTTAGACCGCACTTGGAGTACTGTGTACAGTTCCAGTCTCCATTTCCCTTGGTTAGACCGCACTTGGAGTACTGTGTACAGTTCCAGTCTCCATTTCCCTTGGTTAGACCACACTTGGATCACTGTGCTCAGTCCCAGTCTCTATATCTCTTGGTTAGACCACACTTGGAGCACTGCGCACATTTCCAGTCTCCATATACCTTGGTTTGACCATACTTGCAGCACTATGCACAGTTCCAGTCTCCATATGCCCTGCTTAGAACACACTAGGGGCAATGTGCACAATTGCAGTGTCCGTATCCCTTGGTTAGACCACACCTGGAGCACTGTGCACAGTTCCACTCTCCATAACTCTCAGTTAAACCACACTTTCAGCACTGTGCACAGTTCCGGTCTCCATATGCCTTGGTTAGGACCACACTGGGAGCACTGTGCAAAGTTCCACTCTCCATTACGTTGGTTAGACCACACTTGGAGCACTGTGCACAGTTCCAGTCTCCATATTCTTGGCTGGACCACACTTGGAGCACTGTGCACATGTCCAGTCTCCATATCCCCTGGTTAAACCACACTTGGACCACTGTGCAAAGTTCCAGTCTCCATATCCTTGGTTGGACCACACTTGGAGCACTGAACACAGTTTGGGTTTACATATCCGTTGGTCAGACCACACTTGGAGCACTGTGCACAGTTCTGGTCTCCATATCCCTTGTTTAGACCAAACTTAGAGCACTGTGCACAGTTCCGGTCTCCGTATCACTTGGTTAGACCGCACTTGGAGTACTGTGCACAGTTCCAGTCTCCATTTCCCTTGGTTAGACCACACTTGGAGCACTGTGCACAGTTCCAGTCTCAATATCCTCTGATTATACCAAACCTGGAGCACTGTGCACAGTCCCAGTCTCTATATCTCTTGGTTAGACCACATTTGGAGCACTGTGCACATTTCCAGTCTCCATATACCTTGGTTCGACCATACGTGCAGCACTGTGCACAGTTCCATTCTCCATAACCCTTGGTTAGCCCACACTCGGAGCACTGTGCAATGTTTCAGTCTGCATATCCCTTGGTCAGACCACACTTGGAGCACTGTGCACAGTTCTGGTCTCCATATCCCTTGGTTAGACCACTCTTGGAGAACTGTGCACAGTTCCAGTCTCCATACCCCTCGGTTAGACCACACTTGGTGCACTGTGCACAGATCTGGTCTCCGTAGCCCTTGGTAAGACCGCACTTGGAGAACTGTGTACAGTTTCAGTCTCCATTTCCCTTGGTTAGACCACACTTGGAGCACAGTGCACAGTTCCAGTCTCAACATCCCCTGGTTAGACCACACTTGGAGCACTGTGCAAAGTCCCAGTCTCTATATCTCTTGGTTAGATCAAAGTTTGAGCACTGTGCACTGTTCCAGTCTACATATAACTTGGTTCGACCATACTTGCAGCACTGTGCACAGTTCCACTCTCCATAACTCTCAGTTAAACCACACTTTCAGCACTGTGCACAGTTCCGGTCTCCATATGCCTTGGTTAGGACCACACTGGGAGCACTGTGCAAAGTTCCACTCTCCATTACGTTGGTTAGACCACACTTGGAGCACTGTGCACAGTTCCAGTCTCCATATTCTTGGTTGGACCACACTTGGAGCACTGTGCACATGTCCAGTCTCCATATCCCCTGGTTAAACCACACTTGGACCACTGTGCAAAGTTCCAGTCTCCATATCCTTGGTTGGACCACACATGGAGCACTGAACACAGTTTGGGTTTACATATCCCTTGGTCAGACCACACTTGGAGCACTGTGCACAGTTCTGGTCTCCATATCCCTTGTTTAGACCAAACTTAGAGCACTGTGCACAGTTCCGGTCTCCGTATCACTTGGTTAGACCGCACTTGGAGTACTGTGCACAGTTCCAGTCTCCATTTCCCTTGGTTAGACCACACTTGGAGCACTGTGCACAGTTCCAGTCTCAATATCCTCTGGTTATACCAAACCTGGAGCACTGTGCACAGTCCCAGTCTCTATATCTCTTGGTTAGACCACATTTGGAGCACTGTGCACATTTCCAGTCTCCATATACCTTGGTTCGACCATACTTGCAGCACTGTGCACAGTTCCAGTCTCCATATGCCCTGCTTAGAACACATTTGGGGCACTGTGCACAATTCCAGTATCCGTATCCCTTGGTTAGACCACTCTTGGAGAACTGTGCACAGTTCCAGTCTCCATACCCCTCGGTTAGACCACACTTGGTGCACTGTGCACAGATCTGGTCTCCGTAGCCCTTGGTAAGACCGCACTTGGAGAACTGTGTACAGTTTCAGTCTCCATTTCCCTCTTTTAGACCACACTTGGAGCAGGGTGCACAGTTCCAGTCTCAACATCCCCTGGTTAGACCACACTTGGAGCACTGTGCAAACTCCCAGTCTCTATATCTCTTGGTTAGATCTAAGTTCGAGCACTGTGCACTGTTCCAGTCTCCATATACCTTGGTTCGACCATACTTGCAGCACTTTTCACAGTTCCAGTCTCCATATCTTTTAGTTAAACCACACTTTCAGCACTGTGCACAGTTCCGGTCTCCAAATGCCTTGGTTAGACCACACTGGGAGCACTGTGCAAAGTTCCACTCTCCATTACCTTGGTTCGACCACACTTGGAGCACTGTGCACAGTTCCAGTCTCCATATTCTTGGTTGGACCACACTTGGAGCACTGTGCACATGTCCAGTCTCCATATCCCCTGGTTAGACCACACTTGGACCACTGTGCAAAGTTCCAGTCTCCATATCCTTGGTTGGACCACACTTGGAGCACTGAACACAGTTTGGGTTTACATATCCCTTGGTCAGACCACACTTGGAGCACTGTGCACAGTTCTGGTCTCCATATCCCTTGTTTAGACCACACTTAGAGCACTGTGCACAGATCAGGTCTCCGTAGCCCTTGGTTAGACCGCACTTGGAGTACTGTGTACAGTTCCAGTCTCCATTTCCCTTGGTTAGACCGCACCTGGAGTACTGTGTACAGTTCCAGTCTCCATTTCCCTTGGTTAGACCACACTTGGATCACTGTGCTCAGTCCCAGTCTCTATATCTCTTGGTTAGACCACACTTGGAGCACTGTGCACATTTCCAGTCTCCATATACCTTGGATTGACCATACTTGCAGCACTATGCACAGTCCCAGTCTCCATATGCCCTGCTTAGAACACACTAGGGGCACTGTGCACAATTGCAGTGTCCGTATCCCTTGGTTAGACCACACCTGGAGCACTGTGCATAGTTCCAGTCTCCATATCCCTCTGTTAGATCACAGTTGGAGCACTGTGCACAGCTCTGGTGTCCCTATCCCTTGGTTAGAGCACACTTTGAGCACTGTGCACAGTTCCAGTCTCCATATCCCCTGGGTAGACCATACTGGGAGCACAGTGCCAAGTTTGGGTCTGCATATCCCTTGGTCACACCACACTTGGAGCACTGTGCACAGTTCTGGTCTCCATATCCCTTGGATAGACCACACTTGGAGCACTGTGCACAGTTCCAGTCTCCATATCCCCTGGTTAGACCACACTTGGAGCACTGTGCACAGTTCCAGTCTCTATATCTCTTGATTAGACGACACTTGGAGCACTGTTCACAGTTCCAGTCTCCATATCCCTAGGTTAGACCACACTCGGAGCACTGTGCAAGTTCCAGTCTGCATATCCCTTGGTTAGACCACACTTGGAGCACTGCGCACAGTTCCAGTCTCTATATATCTTGGTTAGACCCCTCTTGGAGCACTGTGCACATTTCCAGTCTCCATTTCCTTTGGTTGGACCACACTAGAGCACTGTGCACAGTTTGGGTCTGCATATCCCTTGGTCAGACCACACTTGGAGCACTGTGCACAGTTCTGGTCTCCATATCCCTTGGTTAGACCACTCTTGGAGAACTGTGCACAGTTCCAGTCTCCATACCCCTCGGTTAGACCACACTTGGTGCACTGTGCACAGATCTGGTCTCCGTAGCCCTTGGTAAGACCACACTTGGAGAACTGTGTACACTTTCAGTCTCAACATCCCCTGGTTAGACCACACTTGGAGCACTGTGCAAAGTCCCAGTCTCTATATCTCTTGGTTAGATCTAAGTTCGAGCACTGTGCACTGTTCCAGTCTCCATATACCTTGGTTCGAACATACTTGCAGCACTGTGCACAGATCCAGTCTCCATAATCTCTCAGTTAAACCACACTTTCAGCACTGTGCACAGTTCCGGTCTCCATATGCCTTGGTTAGACCACACTGGGAGCACTGTGCAAAGTTCCACTCTCCTTTACCTTGGTTAGAACACATTTGGAGCACTGTGCACAGTTGCAGTCTCCATATTCCTGGTTGGACCACACTTGGAGCACTGTGCACATGTCCAGTCTCCATATCCCCTGGTTAGACCACACTTGGACCACAGTGCAAAGTTCCAGTCTCCATATCCTTGGTTGGACCACACTTAGAGCACTGTGCACAGTTCTAGTCTCCATATCCCCTGGTTAGACCACACTTGGAGCACTTTGCACAGTTCCAGTCTCTATATCTCTTGATTAGACCACACTTGGAGCACTGTGCACAGTTCCAGTCTCCACATCCCTTGGTTAGACCACACTCGGAGCACTGTGCAAGTTCCAGTCTGCATATCCCTTGGTTAGACCACACCTGGAGCACTGTGCACAGTTTCAGTCTCTATATCTCTTGGTTAGACCACTCTTGGAGCACTGTGCACATTTCCAGTCTCCATATCCCTTGGTTAGACCACACCTGGAGCACTGTGCACTGTTTCAGTCTGCCTATCCCTTGGTTAGACCACACTTGGATCACTCTGCACAGTTCTGGTCTCCATATCCCTTGGTTAGACCACACTTGGAGAAGTGTGCACAGTTCCAGTCTCCATATCCCTTGGTTAGACCACACTTTGTGCACTGTGCACAGATCTTGTCTCCGTTGCCCTTGTTTAGACGGCAATTGGAGAACTGTGTACAGTTCCAGTCTCCATTTCCCTTGTTTAGACCACACTTGGAGCACTGTGCACAGTTCCAGTCTCAACATCCCCTGGTTAGACCACACTTGGAGCACTGTGCACAGTCCCATTCTCTATATCTCTTGGTTAGATCTAAGTTCGAGCACTGTGCACAGTTCCAGTCTCCATATCTCCCAGTTAGACCACACTTTCAGCACTGTGCGCAGTTTGGGTCTCCATATCCCTTTGTTAGGCCATACGTGCAGCATTGTGCACAGTTCTGGTTTCCATATGCCTTGGTTAGACCACACTTGGAGCACTGTGCAAAGTTCCACTCTCCATATCTTTGGTTGGACCACACTTGGAGCACTGTGCATAGTTCGGGTCTACATATCCCTTGGTTAGACCACACTTGGAGCACTGTGCACAGTTCGAGTCTCCATATCACCTGGTTAGACCACACTTGGAGCACTGTGCACATTTCCAGTCTCCATAACCCTTGGTTAGATCACACTTGGAGCACTCTGCACATTTCCAGTCTGCATATCCCTCAGTTAGACCAAACTTGGAGCACTGTGCATAGTTCCAGTCTCCAGATCTCTCAGACAACACTATGGAGCACTGTGCACAGTTCCACTCTCCATATCCCTCAGTTCGATCACAGTTGGAGCACTGTGCACAGCTCTCGTGTCCCTATCCCTTGGTTAGAGCACACTTTGAGCACTGTGCACAGTTCTGGTCTCCATATCCCCTGGTTAGACCACACTGGGAGCACTGTGCACAGTTTGGGTCTGCATATCCCTTGGACACACCACACTTGGAGCACTGTGCACAGTTCTGGTCTCCATATCCCTTGGTTAGACCACACTTGGAGCAGTGTGCACAGTTCCAGTCTCCATATCCCCTGGTTTGACCACACTTGGAGCACTGTGCACAGTTTGGGTCTGCATATCCCTTGGTCAGACCACACTTGGAGCTGTGTACACAGTTCTGGTCTCCATAACTCTTGGTTAGACCACACTTGGAGCACTGTGCACATTTCCAGTCTCCATATCCCCTGGTTAGACCAAACTTGGAGCACTGTGCACAGTTCCAGTCTCTATATCTCTTGATTAGACCACAACTGGAGCACTGTGCACAGTTCCAGTCCCCATATCCCTTGGTTAGACCACACTCGGAGCACTGTGCAAGTTCCAGTCTGCATATCCCTTGGTTAGACCACACTTGGAGCACTGTGCACAGTTCCAGTCTCTATATCTCTTGGTTAGATCACTCTTGGAGCACTGTGCACATTTCCAGTCTCCGTAACCCTTGGTTAGCCCACACTTGGAGCACTGTGCAATGTTTCAGTCTGCATATCCCTTTGTCAGACCACACTTGGAGCACTGTGCACAGTTCTGGTCTCCATATCCCTTGGTTAGACCACTCTTGGAGAACTGTGCACAGTTCCAGTCTCCATACCCCTCGGTTAGACCACACTTGGTGCACTGTGCACAGATCTGGTCTCCGTAGCCCTTGGTAAGACCGCACTTGGAGAACTGTGTACAGTTTCAGTCTCCATTTCCCTTGGTTAGACCACACTTGGAGCACAGTGCACAGTTCCAGTCTCAACATCTCCTGGTTAGACCACACTTGGAGCACTGTGCAAAGTCCCAGTCTCTATATCTCTTGGTTAGATCAAAGTTCGAGCACTGTGCACTGTTCCAGTCTACATATAACTTGGTTCGACCATACTTGCAGCACTGTGCACAGTTCCAGTGTCCATAACTCTCAGTTAAACCACACTTTCAGCACTGTGCACAGTTCCGGTCTCCATATGCCTTGGTTAGGACCACACTGGGAGCACTGTGCAAAGTTCCACTCTCCATTACGTTGGTTAGACCACACTTGGAGCACTGTGCACAGTTCCAGTCTCCATATTCTTGGCTGGACCACACTTGGTGCACTGTGCACATGTCCAGTCTCCATATCCTTGGTTAGACCACACTTGGACCACTGTGCAAAGTTCCAGTCTCCATATCCTTGGTTGGACCACACTTGGAGCACTGAACACAGTTTGGGTTTACATATCCCTTGGTCAGACCACACTTGGAGCACTGTGCACAGTTCTGGTCTCCATATCCCTTGTTTAGACCAAACTTAGAGCACTGTGCACAGTTCCGGTCTCCGTATCACTTGGTTAGACCGCACTTGGAGTACTGTGCACAGTTCCAGTCTCCATTTCCCTTGGTTAGACCACACTTGGAGCACTGTGCACAGTTCCAGTCTCAATATCCTCGGGTTATACCAATCCTGGAGCACTGTGCACAGTCCCAGTCTCTATATCTCTTGGTTAGACCACACTTGGAGCACTGTGCACATTTCCAGTCTCCATATACCTTGGTTCGACCATACTTGCAGCACTGTGCACAGTTCCAGTCTCCATATGCCCTGCTTAGAACACATTTGGGGCACTGTGCACAATTCCAGTATCCGTATCCCTTGGTTAGACCACTCTTGGAGAATTGTGCACAGTTCCAGTCTCCATACCCCTCGGTTAGACCACACTTGGTGCACTGTGCACAGATCTGGTCTCCGTAGCCCTTGGTAAGACAGCACTTGGAGAACTGTGTACAGTTTCAGTCTCCATTTCCCTTGGTTAGACCACACTTGGAGCACGGTGCACAGTTCCAGTCTCAACATCCCCTGGTTAGACCACACTTGGAGCACTGTGCAAACTCCCAGTCTCTATATCTCTTGGTTAGATCTAAGTTCGAGCACTGTGCACTGTTCCAGTCTCCATATACCTTGGTTCGACCATGCTTGCAGCACTTTTCACAGTTCCAGTCTCCATATCTTTCAGTTAAACCACACTTTCAGCACTGTGCACAGTTCCGGTCTCCATATGCCTTGGTTAGACCACACTGGGAGCACTGTGCAAAGTTCCACTCTCCATTACCTTGGTTAGACCACACTTGGAGCACTGTGCACAGTTCCAGTCTCCATATTCTTGGTTGGACCACACTTGGAGCACTGTGCACATGTCCAGTCTCCATATCCCCTGGTTAGACCACACTTGGACCACTGTGCAAAGTTCCAGTCTCCATATCCTTGGTTGGACCACACTTGGAGCACTGAACACAGTTTGGGTTTACATATCCCTTGGTCAGACCACACTTGGAGCACTGTGCACAGTTCTGGTCTCTATATCTCTTGATTAGACGACACTTGGAGCACTGTTCACAGTTCCAGTCTCCATATCCCTAGGTTAGACCACACTCGGAGCACTGTGCAAGTTCCAGTCTGCATATCCCTTGGTTAGACCACACTTGGAGCACTGCGCACAGTTCCAGTCTCTATATATCTTGGTTAGACCCCTCTTGGAGCACTGTGCACATTTCCAGTCTCCATTTCCTTTGGTTGGACCACACTAGAGCACTGTGCACAGTTTGGGTCTGCATATCCCTTGGTCAGACCACACTTGGAGCACTGTGCACAGTTCTGGTCTCCATATCCCTTGGTTAGACCACTCTTGGAGAACTGTGCACAGTTCCAGTCTCCATACCCCTCGGTTAGACCACACTTGGTGCACTGTGCACAGATCTGGTCTCCGTAGCCCTTGGTAAGACCACACTTGGAGAACTGTGTACACTTTCAGTCTCAACATCCCCTGGTTAGACCACACTTGGAGCACTGTGCAAAGTCCCAGTCTCTATATCTCTTGGTTAGATCTAAGTTCGAGCACTGTGCACTGTTCCAGTCTCCATATACCTTGGTTCGAACATACTTGCAGCACTGTGCACAGATCCAGTCTCCATAATCTCTCAGTTAAACCACACTTTCAGCACTGTGCACAGTTCCGGTCTCCATATGCCTTGGTTAGACCACACTGGGAGCACTGTGCAAAGTTCCACTCTCCTTTACCTTGGTTAGAACACACTTGGAACACTGTGCACAGTTGCAGTCTCCATATTCCTGGTTGGACCACACTTGGAGCACTGTGCACATGTCCAGTCTCCATATCCCCTGGTTAGACCACACTTGGACCACAGTGCAAAGTTCCAGTCTCCATATCCTTGGTTGGACCACACTTAGAGCACTGTGCACAGTTCTAGTCTCCATATCCCCTGGTTAGACCACACTTGGAGCACTTTGCACAGTTCCAGTCTCTATATCTCTTGATTAGACCACACTTGGAGCACTGTGCACAGTTCCAGTCTCCACATCCCTTGGTTAGACCACACTCGGAGCACTGTGCAAGTTCCAGTCTGCATATCCCTTGGTTAGACCACACCTGGAGCACTGTGCACAGTTTCAGTCTCTATATCTCTTGGTTAGACCACTCTTGGAGCACTGTGCACATTTCCAGTCTCCATATCCCTTGGTTAGACCACACCTGGAGCACTGTGCACTGTTTCAGTCTGCCTATCCCTTGGTTAGACCACACTTGGATCACTCTGCACAGTTCTGGTCTCCATATCCCTTGGTTAGACCACACTTGGAGAAGTGTGCACAGTTCCAGTCTCCATATCCCTTGGTTAGACCACACTTTGTGCACTGTGCACAGATCTTGTCTCCGTTGCCCTTGTTTAGACGGCAATTGGAGAACTGTGTACAGTTCCAGTCTCCATTTCCCTTGTTTAGACCACACTTGGAGCACTGTGCACAGTTCCAGTCTCAACATCCCCTGGTTAGACCACACTTGGAGCACTGTGCACAGTCCCATTCTCTATATCTCTTGGTTAGATCTAAGTTCGAGCACTGTGCACAGTTCCAGTCTCCATATCTCCCAGTTAGACCAAACTTTCAGCACTGTGCGCAGTTTGGGTCTCCATATCCCTTTGTTAGGCCATACGTGCAGCATTGTGCACAGTTCTGGTTTCCATATGCCTTGGTTAGACCACACTTGGAGCACTGTGCAAAGTTCCACTCTCCATATCTTTGGTTGGACCACACTTGGAGCACTGTGCATAGTTCGGGTCTACATATCCCTTGGTTAGACCACACTTGGAGCACTGTGCACAGTTCGAGTCTCCATATCACCTGGTTAGACCACACTTGGAGCACTGTGCACATTTCCAGTCTCCATAACCCTTGGTTAGATCACACTTGGAGCACTCTGCACATTTCCAGTCTGCATATCCCTCAGTTAGACCAAACTTGGAGCACTGTGCATAGTTCCAGTCTCCAGATCTCTCAGACAACACTATGGAGCACTGTGCACAGTTCCACTCTCCATATCCCTCAGTTCGATCACAGTTGGAGCACTGTGCACAGCTCTCGTGTCCCTATCCCTTGGTTAGAGCACACTTTGAGCACTGTGCACAGTTCTGGTCTCCATATCCCCTGGTTAGACCACACTGGGAGCACTGTGCACAGTTTGGGTCTGCATATCCCTTGGACACACCACACTTGGAGCACTGTGCACAGTTCTGGTCTCCATATCCCTTGGTTAGACCACACTTGGAGCAGTGTGCACAGTTCCAGTCTCCATATCCCCTGGTTTGACCACACTTGGAGCACTGTGCACAGTTTGGGTCTGCATATCCCTTGGTCAGACCACACTTGGAGCTGTGTACACAGTTCTGGTCTCCATAACTCTTGGTTAGACCACACTTGGAGCACTGTGCACATTTCCAGTCTCCATATCCCCTGGTTAGACCAAACTTGGAGCACTGTGCACAGTTCCAGTCTCTATATCTCTTGATTAGACCACAACTGGAGCACTGTGCACAGTTCCAGTCCCCATATCCCTTGGTTAGACCACACTCGGAGCACTGTGCAAGTTCCAGTCTGCATATCCCTTGGTTAGACCACACTTGGAGCACTGTGCACAGTTCCAGTCTCTATATCTCTTGGTTAGATCACTCTTGGAGCACTGTGCACATTTCCAGTCTCCGTAACCCTTGGTTAGCCCACACTTGGAGCACTGTGCAATGTTTCAGTCTGCATATCCCTTTGTCAGACCACACTTGGAGCACTGTGCACAGTTCTGGTCTCCATATCCCTTGGTTAGACCACTCTTGGAGAACTGTGCACAGTTCCAGTCTCCATACCCCTCGGTTAGACCACACTTGGTGCACTGTGCACAGATCTGGTCTCCGTAGCCCTTGGTAAGACCGCACTTGGAGAACTGTGTACAGTTTCAGTCTCCATTTCCCTTGGTTAGACCACACTTGGAGCACAGTGCACAGTTCCAGTCTCAACATCTCCTGGTTAGACCACACTTGGAGCACTGTGCAAAGTCCCAGTCTCTATATCTCTTGGTTAGATCAAAGTTCGAGCACTGTGCACTGTTCCAGTCTACATATAACTTGGTTCGACCATACTTGCAGCACTGTGCACAGTTCCAGTGTCCATAACTCTCAGTTAAACCACACTTTCAGCACTGTGCACAGTTCCGGTCTCCATATGCCTTGGTTAGGACCACACTGGGAGCACTGTGCAAAGTTCCACTCTCCATTACGTTGGTTAGACCACACTTGGAGCACTGTGCACAGTTCCAGTCTCCATATTCTTGGCTGGACCACACTTGGTGCACTGTGCACATGTCCAGTCTCCATATCCTTGGTTAGACCACACTTGGACCACTGTGCAAAGTTCCAGTCTCCATATCCTTGGTTGGACCACACTTGGAGCACTGAACACAGTTTGGGTTTACATATCCCTTGGTCAGACCACACTTGGAGCACTGTGCACAGTTCTGGTCTCCATATCCCTTGTTTAGACCAAACTTAGAGCACTGTGCACAGTTCCGGTCTCCGTATCACTTGGTTAGACCGCACTTGGAGTACTGTGCACAGTTCCAGTCTCCATTTCCCTTGGTTAGACCACACTTGGAGCACTGTGCACAGTTCCAGTCTCAATATCCTCGGGTTATACCAATCCTGGAGCACTGTGCACAGTCCCAGTCTCTATATCTCTTGGTTAGACCACACTTGGAGCACTGTGCACATTTCCAGTCTCCATATACCTTGGTTCGACCATACTTGCAGCACTGTGCACAGTTCCAGTCTCCATATGCCCTGCTTAGAACACATTTGGGGCACTGTGCACAATTCCAGTATCCGTATCCCTTGGTTAGACCACTCTTGGAGAATTGTGCACAGTTCCAGTCTCCATACCCCTCGGTTAGACCACACTTGGTGCACTGTGCACAGATCTGGTCTCCGTAGCCCTTGGTAAGACAGCACTTGGAGAACTGTGTACAGTTTCAGTCTCCATTTCCCTTGGTTAGACCACACTTGGAGCACGGTGCACAGTTCCAGTCTCAACATCCCCTGGTTAGACCACACTTGGAGCACTGTGCAAACTCCCAGTCTCTATATCTCTTGGTTAGATCTAAGTTCGAGCACTGTGCACTGTTCCAGTCTCCATATACCTTGGTTCGACCATGCTTGCAGCACTTTTCACAGTTCCAGTCTCCATATCTTTCAGTTAAACCACACTTTCAGCACTGTGCACAGTTCCGGTCTCCATATGCCTTGGTTAGACCACACTGGGAGCACTGTGCAAAGTTCCACTCTCCATTACCTTGGTTAGACCACACTTGGAGCACTGTGCACAGTTCCAGTCTCCATATTCTTGGTTGGACCACACTTGGAGCACTGTGCACATGTCCAGTCTCCATATCCCCTGGTTAGACCACACTTGGACCACTGTGCAAAGTTCCAGTCTCCATATCCTTGGTTGGACCACACTTGGAGCACTGAACACAGTTTGGGTTTACATATCCCTTGGTCAGACCACACTTGGAGCACTGTGCACAGTTCTGGTCTCCATATCCCTTGGTTAGACCACTCTTGGAGAACTGTGCACAGTTCCAGTCTCCATACCCCTCGGTTAGACCACACTTGGTGCACTGTGCACAGATCTGGTCTCCGTAGCCCTTGGTAAGACCGCACTTGGAGAACTGTGTACAGTTTCAGTCTCAACATCCCTGGTTAGACCACACTTGGAGCACTGTGCAAAGTCCCAGTCTCTATATCTCTTGGTTAGATCTAAGTTCGAGCACTGTGCACTGTTCCAGTCTCCATATACCTTGGTTCGAACATACTTGCAGCACTGTGCACAGTTCCAGTCTCCATAATCTCTCAGTTAAACCACCCTTTCAGCACTGTGCACAGTTCCGGTCTCCATATGCCTTGGTTAGACCACACTGGGAGCACTGTGCAAAGTTCCACTCTCCTTTACCTTGGTTAGAACACACTTGGAGCACTGTGCACAGTTGCAGTCTCCATATTCCTGGTTGGACCACACTTGGAGCACTGTGCACATGTCCAGTCTCCATATCCACTGGTTAGACCACACTTGGACCACAGTGCAAAGTTCCAGTCTCCATATCCTTGGTTGGACCACACTTGGAGCACTGTGCACAGTTCTAGTCTCCATATCCCCTGGTTAGACCACACTTGGAGCACTTTGCACAGTTCCAGTCTCTATATCTCTTGATTAGACCACACTTGGAGCACTGTGCACAGTTCCAGTCTCCACATCCCTTGGTTAGACCACACTCGGAGCACTGTGCAAGTTCCAGTCTGCATATCCCTTGGTTAGACCACACCTGGAGCACTGTGCACAGTTTCAGTCTCTATATCTCTTGGTTAGACCACTCTTGGAGCACTGTGCACATTTCCAGTCTCCATAACCCTTGGTTAGATCACACTTGGAGCACTCTGCACATTTCCAGTCTGCATATCCCTCAGTTAGACCACACTTGGAGCACTGTGCACAGTTCCAGTCTCAACATCCCCTGGTTAGACCACACTTGGAGCACTGTGCACAGTCCCATTCTCTATATCTCTTGGTTAGATCTAAGTTCGAGCACTGTGCACAGTTCCAGTCTCCATATCTCCCAGTTAGACCACACTTTCAGCACTGTGCGCAGTTTGGGTCTCCATATCCCTTTGTTAGGCCATACGTGCAGCATTGTGCACAGTTCTGGTTTCCATATGCCTTGGTTAGACCACACTTGGAGCACTGTGCAAAGTTCCACTCTCCATATCCTTGGTTGGACCACACCTGGAGCACTGTGCATAGTTCGGGTCTACATATCCCTTGGTTAGACCACACTTGGAGCACTGTGCACAGTTCGAGTCTCCATATCACCTGGTTAGACCACACTTGGAGCACTGTGCACATTCCAGTCTCCATAACCCTTGGTTAGATCACACTTGGAGCACTCTGCACATTTCCAGTCTGCATATCCCTCAGTTAGACCAAACATGGAGCACTGTGCATAGTTCCAGTCTCCAGATCTCTCAGACAACACTATGGAGCACTGTGCACAGTTCCACTCTCCATATCCCTCAGTTCGATCACAGTTGGAGCACTGTGCACAGCTCTGGTGTCCCTATCCCTTGGTTAGAGCACACTTTGAGCACTGTGCACAGTTCCGGTCTCCATATCCCCTGGTAAGACCACACTGGGAGCACTGAGCACAGTTTGGGTCTGCATATCCCTTGGTCACACCACACTTGGAGCACTGTGCACAGTTCTGGTCTCCATATCCCTTGGTTGGACCACACTTGGAGCAGTGTGCACAGTTCCAGTCTCCATATCCCCTGGTTTGACCACACTTGGAGCACTGTGCACAGTTTGGGTCTGCTAATCCCTTGGTCAGACCACACTTGGAGCTGTGTACACAGTTCTGGTCTCCATAACTCTTGGTTAGACCACACTTGGAGCACTGTGCACATTTCCAGTCTCCATATCCCCTGGTTAGACCAAACTTGGAGCACTGTGCACAGTTCCAGTCTCTATATCTCTTGATTAGACCACAATTGGTGCACTGTGCAAAGTTCCAGTCCCCATATCCCTTGGTTAGACCACACTCGGAGCACTGTGCAAGTTCCAGTCTGCATATCCCTTGGTTAGACCACACTTGGAGCACTGTGCACAGTTCAAGTCTCTATATCTCTTGGTTAGACCACTCTTGGAGCACTGTGCACATTTCCAGTCTCCGTAACCCTTGGTTAGCCCACACTTGGAGCACTGTGCAATGTTTCAGTCTGCATATCCCTTGGTCAGACCACACTTGGAGCACTGTGCACAGTTTGGGTTTACATATCCCTTGGTCAGACCACACTTGGAGCACTGTGCACAGTTCTGGTCTCCATACCCCTCGGTTAGACCACACTTGGTGCACTGTGCACAGATCTGGTCTCCGTAGCCCTTGGTAAGACCGCACTTGGAGAACTGTGTACAGTTTCAGTCTCCATTTCCCTTGGTTAGACCACACTTGGAGCACAGTGCACAATTCCAGTCTCAACATCTCCTGGTTAGACCACACTTGGAGCACTGTGCAAAGTCCCAGTCTCTATATCTCTTGGTTAGATCAAAGTTCGAGCACTGTGCACTGTTCCAGTCTACATATAACTTGGTTCGACCATACTTGCAGCACTGTGCACAGTTCCAGTGTCCATAACTCTCAGTTAAACCACACTTTCAGCACTGTGCACAGTTCCGGTCTCCATATGCCTTGGTTAGGACCACACTGGGAGCACTGTGCAAAGTTCCACTCTCCATTACGTTGGTTAGACCACACTTGGAGCACTGTGCACAGTTCCAGTCTCCATATTCTTGGCTGGACCACACTTGGTGCACTGTGCACATGTCCAGTCTCCATATCCTTGGTTAGACCACACTTGGACCACTGTGCAAAGTTCCAGTCTCCATATCCTTGGTTGGACCACACTTGGAGCACTGAACACAGTTTGGGTTTACATATCCCTTGGTCAGACCACACTTGGAGCACTGTGCACAGTTCTGGTCTCCATATCCCTTGTTTAGACCAAACTTAGAGCACTGTGCACAGTTCCGGTCTCCGTATCACTTGGTTAGACCGCACTTGGAGTACTGTGCACAGTTCCAGTCTCCATTTCCCTTGGTTAGACCACACTTGGAGCACTGTGCACAGTTCCAGTCTCAATATCCTCTGGTTATACCAAACCTGGAGCACTGTGCACAGTCCCAGTCTCTATATCTCTTGGTTAGACCACACTTGGAGCACTGTGCACATTTCCAGTCTCCATATACCTTGGTTCGACCATACTTGCAGCACTGTGCACAGTTCCAGTCTCCATATGCCCTGCTTAGAACACATTTGGGGCACTGTGCACAATTCCAGTATCCGTATCCCTTGGTTAGACCACTCTTGGAGAATTGTGCACAGTTCCAGTCTCCATACCCCTCGGTTAGACCACACTTGGTGCACTGTGCACAGATCTGGTCTCCGTAGCCCTTGGTAAGACAGCACTTGGAGAACTGTGTACAGTTTCAGTCTCCATTTCCCTTGGTTAGACCACACTTGGAGCACGGTGCACAGTTCCAGTCTCAACATCCCCTGGTTAGACCACACTTGGAGCACTGTGCAAAGTCCCAGTCTCTATATCTCTTGGTTAGATCTAAGTTCGAGCACTGTGCACTGTTCCAGTCTCCATATACCTTGGTTCGACCATGCTTGCAGCACTTTTCACAGTTCCAGTCTCCATATCTTTCAGTTAAACCACACTTTCAGCACTGTGCACAGTTCCGGTCTCCATATGCCTTGTTTAGACCACACTGGGAGCACTGTGCAAAGTTCCACTCTCCATTACGTTGGTTAGACCACACTTGGAGCACTGTGCAAGTTCCAGTCTGCATATCCCTTGGTTAGACCACACTTGGAGCACTGTGCACAGTTCAAGTCTCTATATCTCTTGGTTAGACCACTCTTGGAGCACTGTGCACATTTCCAGTCTCCGTAACCCTTGGTTAGCCCACACTTGGAGCACTGTGCAATGTTTCAGTCTGCATATCCCTTGGTCAGACCACACTTGGAGCACTGTGCACAGTTTGGGTTTACATATCCCTTGGTCAGACCACACTTGGAGCACTGTGCACAGTTCTGGTCTCCATACCCCTCGGTTAGACCACACTTGGTGCACTGTGCACAGATCTGGTCTCCGTAGCCCTTGGTAAGACCGCACTTGGAGAACTGTGTACAGTTTCAGTCTCCATTTCCCTTGGTTAGACCACACTTGGAGCACAGTGCACAATTCCAGTCTCAACATCTCCTGGTTAGACCACACTTGGAGCACTGTGCAAAGTCCCAGTCTCTATATCTCTTGGTTAGATCAAAGTTCGAGCACTGTGCACTGTTCCAGTCTACATATAACTTGGTTCGACCATACTTGCAGCACTGTGCACAGTTCCAGTGTCCATAACTCTCAGTTAAACCACACTTTCAGCACTGTGCACAGTTCCGGTCTCCATATGCCTTGGTTAGGACCACACTGGGAGCACTGTGCAAAGTTCCACTCTCCATTACGTTGGTTAGACCACACTTGGAGCACTGTGCACAGTTCCAGTCTCCATATTCTTGGCTGGACCACACTTGGTGCACTGTGCACATGTCCAGTCTCCATATCCTTGGTTAGACCACACTTGGACCACTGTGCAAAGTTCCAGTCTCCATATCCTTGGTTGGACCACACTTGGAGCACTGAACACAGTTTGGGTTTACATATCCCTTGGTCAGACCACACTTGGAGCACTGTGCACAGTTCTGGTCTCCATATCCCTTGTTTAGACCAAACTTAGAGCACTGTGCACAGTTCCGGTCTCCGTATCACTTGGTTAGACCGCACTTGGAGTACTGTGCACAGTTCCAGTCTCCATTTCCCTTGGTTAGACCACACTTGGAGCACTGTGCACAGTTCCAGTCTCAATATCCTCGGGTTATACCAATCCTGGAGCACTGTGCACAGTCCCAGTCTCTATATCTCTTGGTTAGACCACACTTGGAGCACTGTGCACATTTCCAGTCTCCATATACCTTGGTTCGACCATACTTGCAGCACTGTGCACAGTTCCTGTCTCCATATGCCCTGCTTAGAACACATTTGGGGCACTGTGCACAATTCCAGTATCCGTATCCCTTGGTTAGACCACTCTTGGAGAATTGTGCACAGTTCCAGTCTCCATACCCCTCGGTTAGACCACACTTGGTGCACTGTGCACAGATCTGGTCTCCGTAGCCCTTGGTAAGACAGCACTTGGAGAACTGTGTACAGTTTCAGTCTCCATTTCCCTTGGTTAGACCACACTTGGAGCACGGTGCACAGTTCCAGTCTCAACATCCCCTGGTTAGACCACACTTGGAGCACTGTGCAAACTCCCAGTCTCTATATCTCTTGGTTAGATCTAAGTTCGAGCACTGTGCACTGTTCCAGTCTCCATATACCTTGGTTCGACCATGCTTGCAGCACTTTTCACAGTTCCAGTCTCCATATCTTTCAGTTAAACCACACTTTCAGCACTGTGCACAGTTCCGGTCTCCATATGCCTTGGTTAGACCACACTGGGAGCACTGTGCAAAGTTCCACTCTCCATTACCTTGGTTAGACCACACTTGGAGCACTGTGCACAGTTCCAGTCTCCATATTCTTGGTTGGACCACACTTGGAGCACTGTGCACATGTCCAGTCTCCATATCCCCTGGTTAGACCACACTTGGACCACTGTGCAAAGTTCCAGTCTCCATATCCTTGGTTGGACCACACTTGGAGCACTGAACACAGTTTGGGTTTACATATCCCTTGGTCAGACCACACTTGGAGCACTGTGCACAGTTCTGGTCTCCATATCCCTTGGTTAGACCACTCTTGGAGAACTGTGCACAGTTCCAGTCTCCATACCCCTCGGTTAGACCACACTTGGTGCACTGTGCACAGATCTGGTCTCCGTAGCCCTTGGTAAGACCGCACTTGGAGAACTGTGTACAGTTTCAGTCTCAACATCCCCTGGTTAGACCACACTTGGAGCACTGTGCAAAGTCCCAGTCTCTATATCTCTTGGTTAGATCTAAGTTCGAGCACTGTGCACTGTTCCAGTCTCCATATACCTTGGTTCGAACATACTTGCAGCACTGTGCACAGTTCCAGTCTCCATAATCTCTCAGTTAAACCACCCTTTCAGCACTGTGCACAGTTCCGGTCTCCATATGCCTTGGTTAGACCACACTGGGAGCACTGTGCAAAGTTCCACTCTCCTTTACCTTGGTTAGAACACACTTGGAGCACTGTGCACAGTTGCAGTCTCCATATTCCTGGTTGGACCACACTTGGAGCACTGTGCACATGTCCAGTCTCCATATCCACTGGTTAGACCACACTTGGACCACAGTGCAAAGTTCCAGTCTCCATATCCTTGGTTGGACCACACTTGGAGCACTGTGCACAGTTCTAGTCTCCATATCCCCTGGTTAGACCACACTTGGAGCACTTTGCACAGTTCCAGTCTCTATATCTCTTGATTAGACCACACTTGGAGCACTGTGCACAGTTCCAGTCTCCACATCCCTTGGTTAGACCACACTCGGAGCACTGTGCAAGTTCCAGTCTGCATATCCCTTGGTTAGACCACACCTGGAGCACTGTGCACAGTTTCAGTCTCTATATCTCTTGGTTAGACCACTCTTGGAGCACTGTGCACATTTCCAGTCTCCATAACCCTTGGTTAGATCACACTTGGAGCACTCTGCACATTTCCAGTCTGCATATCCCTCAGTTAGACCACACTTGGAGCACTGTGCACAGTTCCAGTCTCAACATCCCCTGGTTAGACCACACTTGGAGCACTGTGCACAGTCCCATTCTCTATATCTCTTGGTTAGATCTAAGTTCGAGCACTGTGCACAGTTCCAGTCTCCATATCTCCCAGTTAGACCACACTTTCAGCACTGTGCGCAGTTTGGGTCTCCATATCCCTTTGTTAGGCCATACGTGCAGCATTGTGCACAGTTCTGGTTTCCATATGCCTTGGTTAGACCACACTTGGAGCACTGTGCAAAGTTCCACTCTCCATATCCTTGGTTGGACCACACCTGGAGCACTGTGCATAGTTCGGGTCTACATATCCCTTGGTTAGACCACACTTGGAGCACTGTGCACAGTTCGAGTCTCCATATCACCTGGTTAGACCACACTTGGAGCACTGTGCACATTTCCAGTCTCCATAACCCTTGGTTAGATCACACTTGGAGCACTCTGCACATTTCCAGTCTGCATATCCCTCAGTTAGACCAAACATGGAGCACTGTGCATAGTTCCAGTCTCCAGATCTCTCAGACAACACTATGGAGCACTGTGCACAGTTCCACTCTCCATATCCCTCAGTTCGATCACAGTTGGAGCACTGTGCACAGCTCTGGTGTCCCTATCCCTTGGTTAGAGCACACTTTGAGCACTGTGCACAGTTCCGGTCTCCATATCCCCTGGTAAGACCACACTGGGAGCACTGAGCACAGTTTGGGTCTGCATATCCCTTGGTCACACCACACTTGGAGCACTGTGCACAGTTCTGGTCTCCATATCCCTTGGTTGGACCACACTTGGAGCAGTGTGCACAGTTCCAGTCTCCATATCCCCTGGTTTGACCACACTTGGAGCACTGTGCACAGTTTGGGTCTGCTAATCCCTTGGTCAGACCACACTTGGAGCTGTGTACACAGTTCTGGTCTCCATAACTCTTGGTTAGACCACACTTGGAGCACTGTGCACATTTCCAGTCTCCATATCCCCTGGTTAGACCAAACTTGGAGCACTGTGCACAGTTCCAGTCTCTATATCTCTTGATTAGACCACAATTGGTGCACTGTGCAAAGTTCCAGTCCCCATATCCCTTGGTTAGACCACACTCGGAGCACTGTGCAAGTTCCAGTCTGCATATCCCTTGGTTAGACCACACTTGGAGCACTGTGCACAGTTCAAGTCTCTATATCTCTTGGTTAGACCACTCTTGGAGCACTGTGCACATTTCCAGTCTCCGTAACCCTTGGTTAGCCCACACTTGGAGCACTGTGCAATGTTTCAGTCTGCATATCCCTTGGTCAGACCACACTTGGAGCACTGTGCACAGTTTGGGTTTACATATCCCTTGGTCAGACCACACTTGGAGCACTGTGCACAGTTCTGGTCTCCATACCCCTCGGTTAGACCACACTTGGTGCACTGTGCACAGATCTGGTCTCCGTAGCCCTTGGTAAGACCGCACTTGGAGAACTGTGTACAGTTTCAGTCTCCATTTCCCTTGGTTAGACCACACTTGGAGCACAGTGCACAATTCCAGTCTCAACATCTCCTGGTTAGACCACACTTGGAGCACTGTGCAAAGTCCCAGTCTCTATATCTCTTGGTTAGATCAAAGTTCGAGCACTGTGCACTGTTCCAGTCTACATATAACTTGGTTCGACCATACTTGCAGCACTGTGCACAGTTCCAGTGTCCATAACTCTCAGTTAAACCACACTTTCAGCACTGTGCACAGTTCCGGTCTCCATATGCCTTGGTTAGGACCACACTGGGAGCACTGTGCAAAGTTCCACTCTCCATTACGTTGGTTAGACCACACTTGGAGCACTGTGCACAGTTCCAGTCTCCATATTCTTGGCTGGACCACACTTGGTGCACTGTGCACATGTCCAGTCTCCATATCCTTGGTTAGACCACACTTGGACCACTGTGCAAAGTTCCAGTCTCCATATCCTTGGTTGGACCACACTTGGAGCACTGAACACAGTTTGGGTTTACATATCCCTTGGTCAGACCACACTTGGAGCACTGTGCACAGTTCTGGTCTCCATATCCCTTGTTTAGACCAAACTTAGAGCACTGTGCACAGTTCCGGTCTCCGTATCACTTGGTTAGACCGCACTTGGAGTACTGTGCACAGTTCCAGTCTCCATTTCCCTTGGTTAGACCACACTTGGAGCACTGTGCACAGTTCCAGTCTCAATATCCTCTGGTTATACCAAACCTGGAGCACTGTGCACAGTCCCAGTCTCTATATCTCTTGGTTAGACCACACTTGGAGCACTGTGCACATTTCCAGTCTCCATATACCTTGGTTCGACCATACTTGCAGCACTGTGCACAGTTCCAGTCTCCATATGCCCTGCTTAGAACACATTTGGGGCACTGTGCACAATTCCAGTATCCGTATCCCTTGGTTAGACCACTCTTGGAGAATTGTGCACAGTTCCAGTCTCCATACCCCTCGGTTAGACCACACTTGGTGCACTGTGCACAGATCTGGTCTCCGTAGCCCTTGGTAAGACAGCACTTGGAGAACTGTGTACAGTTTCAGTCTCCATTTCCCTTGGTTAGACCACACTTGGAGCACGGTGCACAGTTCCAGTCTCAACATCCCCTGGTTAGACCACACTTGGAGCACTGTGCAAAGTCCCAGTCTCTATATCTCTTGGTTAGATCTAAGTTCGAGCACTGTGCACTGTTCCAGTCTCCATATACCTTGGTTCGACCATGCTTGCAGCACTTTTCACAGTTCCAGTCTCCATATCTTTCAGTTAAACCACACTTTCAGCACTGTGCACAGTTCCGGTCTCCATATGCCTTGTTTAGACCACACTGGGAGCACTGTGCAAAGTTCCACTCTCCATTACGTTGGTTAGACCACACTTGGAGCACTGTGCAAGTTCCAGTCTGCATATCCCTTGGTTAGACCACACTTGGAGCACTGTGCACAGTTCAAGTCTCTATATCTCTTGGTTAGACCACTCTTGGAGCACTGTGCACATTTCCAGTCTCCGTAACCCTTGGTTAGCCCACACTTGGAGCACTGTGCAATGTTTCAGTCTGCATATCCCTTGGTCAGACCACACTTGGAGCACTGTGCACAGTTTGGGTTTACATATCCCTTGGTCAGACCACACTTGGAGCACTGTGCACAGTTCTGGTCTCCATACCCCTCGGTTAGACCACACTTGGTGCACTGTGCACAGATCTGGTCTCCGTAGCCCTTGGTAAGACCGCACTTGGAGAACTGTGTACAGTTTCAGTCTCCATTTCCCTTGGTTAGACCACACTTGGAGCACAGTGCACAATTCCAGTCTCAACATCTCCTGGTTAGACCACACTTGGAGCACTGTGCAAAGTCCCAGTCTCTATATCTCTTGGTTAGATCAAAGTTCGAGCACTGTGCACTGTTCCAGTCTACATATAACTTGGTTCGACCATACTTGCAGCACTGTGCACAGTTCCAGTGTCCATAACTCTCAGTTAAACCACACTTTCAGCACTGTGCACAGTTCCGGTCTCCATATGCCTTGGTTAGGACCACACTGGGAGCACTGTGCAAAGTTCCACTCTCCATTACGTTGGTTAGACCACACTTGGAGCACTGTGCACAGTTCCAGTCTCCTTATTCTTGGCTGGACCACACTTGGTGCACTGTGCACATGTCCAGTCTCCATATCCTTGGTTAGACCACACTTGGACCACTGTGCAAAGTTCCAGTCTCCATATCCTTGGTTGGACCACACTTGGAGCACTGAACACAGTTTGGGTTTACATATCCCTTGGTCAGACCACACTTGGAGCACTGTGCACAGTTCTGGTCTCCATATCCCTTGTTTAGACCAAACTTAGAGCACTGTGCACAGTTCCGGTCTCCGTATCACTTGGTTAGACCGCACTTGGAGTACTGTGCACAGTTCCAGTCTCCATTTCCCTTGGTTAGACCACACTTGGAGCACTGTGCACAGTTCCAGTCTCAATATCCTCTGGTTATACCAAACCTGGAGCACTGTGCACAGTCCCAGTCTCTATATCTCTTGGTTAGACCACACTTGGAGCACTGTGCACATTTCCAGTCTCCATATACCTTGGTTCGACCATACTTGCAGCACTGTGCACAGTTCCAGTCTCCATATGCCCTGCTTAGAACACATTTGGGGCACTGTGCACAATTCCAGTATCCGTATCCCTTGGTTAGACCACTCTTGGAGAATTGTGCACAGTTCCAGTCTCCATACCCCTCGGTTAGACCACACTTGGTGCACTGTGCACAGATCTGGTCTCCGTAGCCCTTGGTAAGACAGCACTTGGAGAACTGTGTACAGTTTCAGTCTCCATTTCCCTTGGTTAGACCACACTTGGAGCACGGTGCACAGTTCCAGTCTCAACATCCCCTGGTTAGACCACACTTGGAGCACTGTGCAAAGTCCCAGTCTCTATATCTCTTGGTTAGATCTAAGTTCGAGCACTGTGCACTGTTCCAGTCTCCATATACCTTGGTTCGACCATGCTTGCAGCACTTTTCACAGTTCCAGTCTCCATATCTTTCAGTTAAACCACACTTTCAGCACTGTGCACAGTTCCGGTCTCCATATGCCTTGTTTAGACCACACTGGGAGCACTGTGCAAAGTTCCACTCTCCATTACGTTGGTTAGACCACACTTGGAGCACTGTGCACAGTTCCAGTCTCCATATTCTTGCTTGGACCACACTTGGAGCACTGTGCACATGTCCAGTCTCCATATCCCCTGGTTAGACCACACTTGGACCACTGTGCAAAGTTCCAGTCTCAATTATCCTTGGTTGGACCACACTTGGAGCACTGAACACAGTTTGGGTTTACATATCCGTTGGTCAGACCACACTTGGAGCACTGGGCACAGTTCTGGTCTCCATATCCCTTGTTTAGACCACACTAAGAGCACTGTGCACAGATCCGGTCTCCGTAGCCCTCGGTTAGACCGCACTTGGAGTACTGTGTACAGTTCCAGTCTCCATTTCCCTTGGTTAGACCGCACTTGGAGTACTGTGTACAGTTCCAGTCTCCATTTCCCTTGGTTAGACCACACTTGGATCACTGTGCTCAGTCCCAGTCTCTATATCTCTTGGTTAGACCACACTTGGAGCACTGTGTACATTTCCAGTCTCCATATACCTTGGTTTGACCATACTTGCAGCACTGTGCACAGTTCCAGTCTCCATATGCCCTGCTTAGAACACACTAGGGGCACTGTGCACAATTGCAGTGTCCGTATCCCTTGGTTAGACCACACCTGGAGCACTGTGCATAGTTCCAGTCTCCACATCTCTCAGACCACACTTGGAGCACTGTGCACAGTTCCACTCTCCATATCCCTCTGTTAGATCACAGTTGGAGCACTGTGCACAGCTCTGGTGTCCCTATCCCTTGGTTAGAGCACACTTTGATCACTGTGCACAGTTCTAGTCTCCATATCCCCTGGGTAGACCATACTGGGAGCACAGTGCCAAGTTTGGGTCTGCCTATCCCTTGGTTAGACCACACTTGTATCACTCTGCACAGTTCTGGTCTCCATATCCCTTGGTTAGACCACACTTGGAGAAGTGTGCACAGTTCCAGTCTCCATATCCCTTGGTTAGACCACACCTTGTGCACTGTGCACAGATCTTGTCTCCGTTGCCCTTGTTTAGACGGCAGTTGGAGAACTGTGTACAGTTCCAGTCTCCATTTCCCTTGTTTAGACCACACTTGGAGCACTGTGCACAGTTCCAGTCTCAACATCCCCTGGTTAGACCACACTTGGAGCACTGTGCACAGTCCCATTCTCTATATCTCTTGGTTAGATCTAAGTTCGAGCACTGTGCACAGTTCCAGTCTCCATATCTCCCAGTTAGACCACACATTCAGCACTGTGCGCAGTTTGGGTCTCCATATCCCTTTGTTAGGCCATACGTGCAGCATTGTGCACAGTTCTGGTTTCCATATGCCTTGGTTAGACCACACTTGGAGCACTGTGCAAAGTTCCACTCTCCATATCCTTGGTTGGACCACACTTGGAGCACTGTGCATAGTTCGGGTCTACATATCCCTTGGTTAGACCACACTTGGAGCACTGTGCACAGTTCGAGTCTCCATATCACCTGGTTAGACCACACTTGGAGCACTGTGCACATTTCCAGTCTCCATAACCCTTGGTTAGATCACACTTGGAGCACTCTGCACATTTCCAGTCTGCATATCCCTCAGTTAGACCAAACTTGGAGCACTGTGCATAGTTCCAGTCTCCAGATCTCTCAGACAACACTATGGAGCACTGTGCACAGTTCCACTCTCCATATCCCTCAGTTCGATCACAGTTGGAGCACTGTGCACAGCTCTGGTGTCCCTATCCCTTGGTTAGAGCACACTTTGAGCACTGTGCACAGTTCCGGTCTCCATATCCCCTGGTAAGACCACACTGGGAGCACTGTGCACAGTTTGGGTCTGCATATCCCTTGGTCACACCACACTTGGAGCACTGTGCACAGTTCTGGTCTCCATATCCCTTGGTTAGACCACACTTGGAGCAGTGTGCACAGTTCCAGTCTCCATATCCCCTGGTTTGACCACACTTGGAGCACTGTGCACAGTTTGGGTCTGCTAATCCCTTGGTCAGACCACACTTGGAGCTGTGTACACAGTTCTGGTCTCCATAACTCTTGGTTAGACCACACTTGGAGCACTGTGCACATTTCCAGTCTCCATATCCCCTGGTTAGACCAAACTTGGAGCACTGTGCACAGTTCCAGTCTCTATATCTCTTGATTAGACCACAATTGGAGCACTGTGCACAGTTCCAGTCCCCATATCCCTTGGTTAGACCACACTCGGAGCACTGTGCAAGTTCCAGTCTGCATATCCCTTGGTTAGACCACACTTGGAGCACTGTGCACAGTTCCAGTCTCTATATCTCTTGGTTAGACCACTCTTGGAGCACTGTGCACATTTCCAGTCTCCGTAACCCTTGGTTAGCCCACACTTGGAGCACTGTGCAATGTTTCAGTCTGCATATCCCTTGGTCAGACCACACTTGGAGCACTGTGCACAGTTCTGGTCTCCATTTCCCTTGGTTAGACCACTCTTGGAGAACTGTGCACAGTTCCAGTCTCCATACCCCTCGGTTAGACCACACTTGGTGCACTGTGCACAGATCTGGTCTCCGTAGCCCTTGGTAAGACCGCACTTGGAGAACTGAGTACAGTTTCAGTCTCAACATCCCCTGGTTAGACCACACTTGGAGCACTGTGCAAAGTCCCAGTCTCTATATCTCTTGGTTAGATCAAAGTTCGAGCACTGTGCACTGTTCCAGTCTCCATATACCTTGGTTCGAACATACTTGCAGCACTGTGCACAGTTCCAGTCTCCATAATCTCTCAGTTAAACCACACTTTCAGCACTGTGCACAGTTCCGGTCTCCATATGCCTTGGTTAGACCACGCTGGGAGCACCTTGCAAAGTTCCACTCTCCTTTACCTTGGTTAGAACACACTTGGAGCACTGTGCACAGTTGCAGTCTCCATATTCCTGGTTGGACCACACTTGGAGCACTGTGCACATGTCCAGTCTCCATATCCCCTGGTTAGACCACACTTGGACCACAGTGCAAAGTTCCAGTCTCCATATCCTTGGTTGGACCACACTTGGAGCACTGTGCACAGTTCTAGTCTCCATATCCCCTGGTTAGACCACACTTGGAGCACTTGGCACAGTTCCAGTCTCTATATCTCTTGATTAGACCACACTTGGAGCACTGTGCACAGTTCCAGTCTCCACATCCCTTGGTTAGACCACACTCGGAGCACTGTGCAAGTTCCAGTCTGCATATCCCTTGGTTAGACCACACCTGGAGCACTGTGCACAGTTTCAGTCTCTATATCTCGTGGTTAGACCACTCTTGGAGCACTGTGCACATTTCCAGTCTGCATATCCCTCAGTTAGACCACACTTGGAGCACTGTGCACAGTTCCAGTCTCAACATCCCCTGGTTAGACCACACTTGGAGCACTGTGCACAGTCCCATTCTCTATATCTCTTGGTTAGATCTAAGTTCGAGCACTGTGCACAGTTCCAGTCTCCATATCTCCCAGTTAGACCACACTTTCAGCACTGTGCGCAGTTTGGGTCTCCATATCCCTTTGTTAGGCCATACGTGCAGCATTGTGCACAGTTCTGGTTTCCATATGCCTTGGTTAGACCACACTTGGAGCACTGTGCAAAGTTCCACTCTCCATATCCTTGGTTGGACCACACTTGGAGCACTGTGCATAGTTCGGGTCTACATATCCCTTGGTTAGACCACACTTGGAGCACTGTGCACAGTTCGAGTCTCCATATCACCTGGTTAGACCACACTTGGAGCACTGTGCACATTTCCAGTCTCCATAACCCTTGGTTAGATCACACTTGGAGCACTCTGCACATTTCCAGTCTGCATATCCCTTGGTTAGACCACACTTGGAGCACTGTGCACATTTCCAGTCTCCATATCCCTCGGTTAGAGCACACTTGGAGCACTGTGCACAGATCCACTCTGCGTAGCCCTTGGTTAGACCACACTTGGAGTACTGTTTACAGTTCCAGTCTACATTTCCCTTGGTTAGACCACACTTGGAGCACTGTGCACAGTTCCAGTCCCCGTATCCCTCGGTTAGACGACATTTGGAGTAATGTGCACATTTCCAGTCTCCGTATCTCTCAGTTAGAACACACCTTGATCACTGTGCTCAGTTCCAATCTCCATATCCCTCAGTTAGACCACACTTGGAGCAGTCTGTTCAGTTGCAGGCTCTGTATCCCTCATTTTGACCAGAATTGGAGCACTTTGCACAGTTCCAGTCTCCATTTCCCTTGGTTAGACCAAACGTGGAGCATTGTGCACAGTTCAAGTCTCCATATACCTTGTTTAGACCACACTTGGAGCACTGTGCACAGTTCTGGTCTCCATATCCCTTGGTTAAACCACACTTGGAGCACGGTGCACTGGTCTGGTCTCCGTAGCCCTTGGTTAGACCACACTTGGAGCACTGTGTACAGTTCCAGTCACCATTTCCATTGGTTTGACCACACTGGGAGCACTGTGCACATGTCCAGTCTCCATATCCCCTGGTTAGACCACACTTGGACCACTGTGCAAAGTTCCAGTCTCCATATCCTTGGTTGGACCACACCTGGAGCACTGAGCACCGTTTGGGTCTATATATCCCTTGGTCAGACCACACTTGGAGCACTGTGCACAGTTCTGGTCTCCATATCCCTTGTTTAGACCACATTTAGAGCACTGTGCACAGATCCGGTCTCCGTAGCCCTTGGTTAGACCGCACTTGGAGTACTGTGTACAGTTCCAGTCTCCATTTCCCTTGGTTAGACCACACCTGGAGCACTGTGCACAGTTCCAGTCTCAATATCCCCTGGTTAGACCACATTTGGAGCACTGTGCACATTTCCAGTCTCCATATACCTTGGTTCGACCATACTTGCAGCACTGTGCACATTTCCAGTCTCCCTAAGCCCTGCTTAGAAGACATCTGGGGCACTGTGCACAGTTCCAGTCTCCATATCCCTTGGTTAGACCACACTTGGAGCACTGTGCACAGTTCCAGTCTCCATATCCCTCAGTTAGACCACACTTGGAGCACTGTGCACAGTTCCAATCTCCATATCCCTCAGTTCGATCACAGTTGGAGCACTGTGCACAGCTCTGGTGTCCCTATCCCTTGGTTAGAGCACACTTTGAGCACTGTGCACAGTTCCGGTCTCCATATCCCCTGGTTAGACCACACTGGGAGCACTGTGCACAGTTTGGGTCTGCATATCCCTTGGTCACACCACACTTGGAGTACTGTGCACAGTTCTGGTCTCCATAACCGTTGCTTAGACCACACTTGGAGCACTGTGCACAGTTCCAGTCACTATATCTCTTGGTTAGACTACTGTTAGAGCACTGTGCACATTTCCAGTCTCCATATACCTTTGTTCGACCATACTTGCAGCACTGTGCACATTTCCAGTTTCCATATGCCCTGCTTAGAACACATTTGGGGCACTGTGCACAATTCCAGTATCCGTAATCCTTTGTTAGACCACACTTGGAGCACTGTGCACAGTTCCAATCACCATATCCCTCAGTTAGACCACACTTGGAGCACTGTGCACAGATCCACTCTGCATACCCCTCTGTTGGATCACCGTTGGAGCACTGTGCACAGCTCTGGTGTCCCTATCCCTTGGTTTAGAGCACACTTTGAGCACTGTGCACAGTTCCGGTCTCGATATCCCCTGGGTAGACTACACTGGGAGCACAGTGCCCAGTTTGGGTCTCCATATCCCTTGGGTAGACCAAAGCTGGAGCAATGTGCACAGTTCCGGGCCCCATATCACTTGGTTAGACCACACTTGGAGCACTTTGCACAGTTGCAGTCTCCGTAGCCCTTGGTTAGACCGCACTTGGAGTACTGTGTACATTTCCAGTCTCCATTTCCCTTGGTTAGACCACACTTGGAGCACTGTGCACAGTCCCAGTCTCCATATGCCCTGCTTAGAACACATTTGGGGCACTGTGCACAGTTCCAGTCTCCATATCCCTTGGTTAGACCACACTTGGAGCACTGTGCACAGTTCCAGTCTCCATATCCCTCAGTTCGATCACAGTTGGAGCACTGTGCACAGCTCTGGTGTCCCTATCCCTTGGTTAGAGCACACTTTGAGCACTGTGCACAGTTCCGGTCTCCATATCCCCTGGTTAGACCACACTGGGAGCACTGTGCACAGTTTGGGTCTGCATATCCCTTGGTCACACCACACTTGGAGTACTGTGCACAGTTCTGGTCTCCATAACCGTTGCTTAGACCACACTTGGAGCACTGTGCACAGTTCCAGTCACTATATCTCTTGGTTAGACTACTGTTAGAGCACTGTGCACATTTCCAGTCTCCATATACCTTTGTTCGACCATACTTGCAGCACTGTGCACATTTCCAGTTTCCATATGCCCTGCTTAGAACACATTTGGGGCACTGTGCACAATTCCAGTATCCGTAATCCTTTGTTAGACCACACTTGGAGCACTGTGCACAGTTCCAATCACCATATCCCTCAGTTAGACCACACTTGGAGCACTGTGCACAGATCCACTCTGCATACCCCTCTGTTGGATCACCGTTGGAGCACTGTGCACAGCTCTGGTGTCCCTATCCCTTGGTTAGAGCACACTTTGAGCACTGTGCACAGTTCCGGTCTCGATATCCCCTGGGTAGACTACACTGGGAGCACAGTGCCCAGTTTGGGTCTCCATATCCCTTGGGTAGACCAAAGCTGGAGCAATGTGCACAGTTCCGGGCCCCATATCACTTGGTTAGACCACACTTGGAGCACTTTGCACAGTTGCAGTCTCCGTAGCCCTTGGTTAGACCGCACTTGGAGTACTGTGTACATTTCCAGTCTCCATTTCCCTTGGTTAGACCACACTTGGAGCACTGTGCACAGTCCCAGTCTCCATATGCCCTGCTTAGAACACATTTGGGGCACTGTGCACAGTTCCAGTATCCGTATCCCTTCGCTAGACCACACTTGGAGCACTGTGCACATTTCCAGTCTCCATATCCCCTGGTTAGACCATTCTTGGACCACTGTGCAAAGTTTCAGTCTCCATATCCTTGGTTGGACCACACTTGGAGCACTGAGCACAGTTTGGGTCTACATATCCCTTGGTCAGACCACACTTGGAGCAATGTGCACAGTTCTGGTCTCCATATCCCTTGTTTAGACCACACTTAGAGCACTGTGCACAGATCCGGTCTCCGTAGCCGTTGGTTAGACCACACTTGGAGCAGTGTGCACAGTTCCAGTCTCAATATCCCCTGGTTAGACCACACTTGGAGCACTGTGCACATTTCCAGTCTCCATATACCTTGGTTCGACCATACTTGCAGCAATTTGCACATTTCCAGTCTCCATATGCCCTGCTTAGAACACATTTGGGGCACTGTGCCCAATTCCAGTATCCGTATCCCTTGGTTAGACCACACGTGGAGCACTGTGCACATTTCCAGACTCCATATCCCTCAGTTAGACCATACTTGGAGCACTGTGCATATTTCCAGTCTCAACATGTCTCAGACAACACTTGGAGCACTGTGCACAGTTCCACTCTCCATATCCCTCAGTTCGATCTCAGTTGGAGCACTGTGCACAGCTCTGGTGTCCGTTTCCCTTGGTTAAAGCACTCTTTGAGCACTGTTCATAGTTCGGGTCTCCATATCCCCTGGTTAGACCACACTGGGAGCACTGTGCACAGTTTGGGTCTGCATATCCCTTGGTCACACCACACTTGGAGCACTGTGCACAGTTCTGCTCTCCATATCCCTTGGTTAGACCACACTTGAAGCACTGTGCACAGTTCCAGTCTCCATATCCCCTGGTTAGACCACACTTGGAGCACTGTGCACAGTTCCAGTCTCTATATCTCTTGTTTAGACGACACTTGGAGCACTGTTCACAGTTCCAGTCTCCATATCCCTAGGTTAGACCACACTCGGAGCACTGTGCAAGTTCCAGTCTGCATATCCCTTGCTTGACCACACTTGGAGCACTGTGCACAGTTCCAGTCTCTATATCTCTTGGTTAGACCACTCTTGGAGCACTGTGCACATTTCCAGTCTCCGTATCCCTTGGTTGGACCACACTAGAGCTCTGTGCACAGTTTGGGTCTCCATATCCCTTGGTTAGACCACACTTGGAGCACTTGCACAGTTCCATTCTCCATATCCCCTGGTTAGACCACACTTGGAGCACTGTGCACAGTTCCAGTCTATATATCTCTTGATTAGACCACACTTGGAGCACTGTGCACAGTTCCAGTCCCCATATCCCTTGGTTAGACCACACTTGGAGCACTGTGCAAGTTCCAGTCTGCATATCCCTTGGTTAGACCACACCTGGAGCACTGTGCACAGTTCCAGTCTCTATATCTCTTGGTTAGACCACTCTTGGAGCACTGTGCACATTTCCAGTCTCCATATCCCTTGGTTGGACCACACTAGAGCTCTGTGCACAGTTTGGGTCTCCATATCCCTTGGTTAAACCACACTTGGAGCACATGCACAGTTCCATTCTCCATATACCCTGGTTAGACCACACTTGGAGCACTGTGCACAGTTCCAGTCTATATATCTCTTGATTAGACCACACTTGGAGCACTGTGCACAGTTCCAGTCCCCATATCCCTTGGTTAGACCACACTCGGAGCACTGTGCAAGTTCCAGTCTGCATATCCCTTGGTTAGACCACACTTGGAGCACTGTGCACAGTTCCAGTCTCCATATCTCCCAGTTAGACCACACTTTCAGCACTGTGCGCAGTTTGGGTCTCCATATCCCTTTGTTAGGCCATACGTGCAGCATTGTGCACAGTTCTGGTTTCCATATGCCTTGGTTAGACCACACTTGGAGCACTGTGCAAAGTTCCACTCTCCATATCCTTGGTTGGACCACACTTGGAGCACTGTGCATAGTTCGGGTCTACATATCCCTTGGTTAGACCACACTTGGAGCACTGTGCACAGTTCGAGTCTCCATATCACCTGGTTAGACCACACTTGGAGCACTGTGCACATTTCCAGTCTCCATAACCCTTGGTTAGATCACACTTGGAGCACTCTGCACATTTCCAGTCTGCATATCCCTTGGTTAGACCACACTTGGAGCACTGTGCACATTTCCAGTCTCCATATCCCTCGGTTAGAGCACACTTGGAGCACTGTGCACAGATCCACTCTGTGTAGCCCTTGGTTAGACCACACTTGGAGTACTGTTTACAGTTCCAGTCTACATTTCCCTTGGTTAGACCACACTTGGAGCACTGTGCACAGTTCCAGTCCCCGTATCCCTCGGTTAGACGACATTTGGAGTAATGTGCACATTTCCAGTCTCCGTATCTCTCAGTTAGAACACACCTTGATCACTGTGCTCAGTTCCAATCTCCATATCCCTCAGTTAGACCACACTTGGAGCAGTCTGTTCAGTTGCAGGCTCTGTATCCCTCATTTTGACCAGAATTGGAGCACTTTGCACAGTTCCAGTCTCCATTTCCCTTGGTTAGACCAAACGTGGAGCATTGTGCACAGTTCAAGTCTCCATATACCTTGTTTAGACCACACTTGGAGCACTGTGCACAGTTCTGGTCTCCATATCCCTTGGTTAAACCACACTTGGAGCACGGTGCACTGGTCTGGTCTCCGTAGCCCTTGGTTAGACCACACTTGGAGCACTGTGTACAGTTCCAGTCACCATTTCCATTGGTTTGACCACACTGGGAGCACTGTGCACATGTCCAGTCTCCATATCCCCTGGTTAGACCACACTTGGACCACTGTGCAAAGTTCCAGTCTCCATATCCTTGGTTGGACCACACCTGGAGCACTGAGCACCGTTTGGGTCTATATATCCCTTGGTCAGACCACACTTGGAGCACTGTGCACAGTTCTGGTCTCCATATCCCTTGTTTAGACCACATTTAGAGCACTGTGCACAGATCCGGTCTCCGTAGCCCTTGGTTAGACCGCACTTGGAGTACTGTGTACAGTTCCAGTCTCCATTTCCCTTGGTTAGACCACACCTGGAGCACTGTGCACAGTTCCAGTCTCAATATCCCCTGGTTAGACCACATTTGGAGCACTGTGCACATTTCCAGTCTCCATATACCTTGGTTCGACCATACTTGCAGCACTGTGCACATTTCCAGTCTCCCTAAGCCCTGCTTAGAAGACATCTGGGGCACTGTGCACAGTTCCAGTCTCCATATCCCTTGGTTAGACCACACTTGGAGCACTGTGCACAGTTCCAGTCTCCATATCCCTCAGTTAGACCACACTTGGAGCACTGTGCACAGTTCCAATCTCCATATCCCTCAGTTCGATCACAGTTGGAGCACTGTGCACAGCTCTGGTGTCCCTATCCCTTGGTTAGAGCACACTTTGAGCACTGTGCACAGTTCCGGTCTCCATATCCCCTGGTTAGACCACACTGGGAGCACTGTGCACAGTTTGGGTCTGCATATCCCTTGGTCACACCACACTTGGAGTACTGTGCACAGTTCTGGTCTCCATAACCGTTGCTTAGACCACACTTGGAGCACTGTGCACAGTTCCAGTCACTATATCTCTTGGTTAGACTACTGTTAGAGCACTGTGCACATTTCCAGTCTCCATATACCTTTGTTCGACCATACTTGCAGCACTGTGCACATTTCCAGTTTCCATATGCCCTGCTTAGAACACATTTGGGGCACTGTGCACAATTCCAGTATCCGTAATCCTTTGTTAGACCACACTTGGAGCACTGTGCACAGTTCCAATCACCATATCCCTCAGTTAGACCACACTTGGAGCACTGTGCACAGATCCACTCTGCATACCCCTCTGTTGGATCACCGTTGGAGCACTGTGCACAGCTCTGGTGTCCCTATCCCTTGGTTAGAGCACACTTTGAGCACTGTGCACAGTTCCGGTCTCGATATCCCCTGGGTAGACTACACTGGGAGCACAGTGCCCAGTTTGGGTCTCCATATCCCTTGGGTAGACCAAAGCTGGAGCAATGTGCACAGTTCCGGGCCCCATATCACTTGGTTAGACCACACTTGGAGCACTTTGCACAGTTGCAGTCTCCGTAGCCCTTGGTTAGACCGCACTTGGAGTACTGTGTACATTTCCAGTCTCCATTTCCCTTGGTTAGACCACACTTGGAGCACTGTGCACAGTCCCAGTCTCCATATGCCCTGCTTAGAACACATTTGGGGCACTGTGCACAGTTCCAGTATCCGTATCCCTTCGCTAGACCACACTTGGAGCACTGTGCACATTTCCAGTCTCCATATCCCCTGGTTAGACCATTCTTGGACCACTGTGCAAAGTTTCAGTCTCCATATCCTTGGTTGGACCACACTTGGAGCACTGAGCACAGTTTGGGTCTACATATCCCTTGGTCAGACCACACTTGGAGCAATGTGCACAGTTCTGGTCTCCATATCCCTTGTTTAGACCACACTTAGAGCACTGTGCACAGATCCGGTCTCCGTAGCCGTTGGTTAGACCACACTTGGAGCAGTGTGCACAGTTCCAGTCTCAATATCCCCTGGTTAGACCACACTTGGAGCACTGTGCACATTTCCAGTCTCCATATACCTTGGTTCGACCATACTTGCAGCAATTTGCACATTTCCAGTCTCCATATGCCCTGCTTAGAACACATTTGGGGCACTGTGCCCAATTCCAGTATCCGTATCCCTTGGTTAGACCACACGTGGAGCACTGTGCACATTTCCAGACTCCATATCCCTCAGTTAGACCATACTTGGAGCACTGTGCATATTTCCAGTCTCAACATGTCTCAGACAACACTTGGAGCACTGTGCACAGTTCCACTCTCCATATCCCTCAGTTCGATCTCAGTTGGAGCACTGTGCACAGCTCTGGTGTCCGTTTCCCTTGGTTAAAGCACTCTTTGAGCACTGTTCATAGTTCGGGTCTCCATATCCCCTGGTTAGACCACACTGGGAGCACTGTGCACAGTTTGGGTCTGCATATCCCTTGGTCACACCACACTTGGAGCACTGTGCACAGTTCTGCTCTCCATATCCCTTGGTTAGACCACACTTGAAGCACTGTGCACAGTTCCAGTCTCCATATCCCCTGGTTAGACCACACTTGGAGCACTGTGCACAGTTCCAGTCTCTATATCTCTTGTTTAGACGACACTTGGAGCACTGTTCACAGTTCCAGTCTCCATATCCCTAGGTTAGACCACACTCGGAGCACTGTGCAAGTTCCAGTCTGCATATCCCTTGCTTGACCACACTTGGAGCACTGTGCACAGTTCCAGTCTCTATATCTCTTGGTTAGACCACTCTTGGAGCACTGTGCACATTTCCAGTCTCCGTATCCCTTGGTTGGACCACACTAGAGCTCTGTGCACAGTTTGGGTCTCCATATCCCTTGGTTAGACCACACTTGGAGCACTTGCACAGTTCCATTCTCCATATCCCCTGGTTAGACCACACTTGGAGCACTGTGCACAGTTCCAGTCTATATATCTCTTGATTAGACCACACTTGGAGCACTGTGCACAGTTCCAGTCCCCATATCCCTTGGTTAGACCACACTTGGAGCACTGTGCAAGTTCCAGTCTGCATATCCCTTGGTTAGACCACACCTGGAGCACTGTGCACAGTTCCAGTCTCTATATCTCTTGGTTAGACCACTCTTGGAGCACTGTGCACATTTCCAGTCTCCATATCCCTTGGTTGGACCACACTAGAGCTCTGTGCACAGTTTGGGTCTCCATATCCCTTGGTTAAACCACACTTGGAGCACATGCACAGTTCCATTCTCCATATACCCTGGTTAGACCACACTTGGAGCACTGTGCACAGTTCCAGTCTATATATCTCTTGATTAGACCACACTTGGAGCACTGTGCACAGTTCCAGTCCCCATATCCCTTGGTTAGACCACACTCGGAGCACTGTGCAAGTTCCAGTCTGCATATCCCTTGGTTAGACCACACTTGGAGCACTGTGCACAGTTCCAGTCTCCATATCTCCCAGTTAGACCACACTTTCAGCACTGTGCGCAGTTTGGGTCTCCATATCCCTTTGTTAGGCCATACGTGCAGCATTGTGCACAGTTCTGGTTTCCATATGCCTTGGTTAGACCACACTTGGAGCACTGTGCAAAGTTCCACTCTCCATATCCTTGGTTGGACCACACTTGGAGCACTGTGCATAGTTCGGGTCTACATATCCCTTGGTTAGACCACACTTGGAGCACTGTGCACAGTTCGAGTCTCCATATCACCTGGTTAGACCACACTTGGAGCACTGTGCACATTTCCAGTCTCCATAACCCTTGGTTAGATCACACTTGGAGCACTCTGCACATTTCCAGTCTGCATATCCCTTGGTTAGACCACACTTGGAGCACTGTGCACATTTCCAGTCTCCATATCCCTCGGTTAGAGCACACTTGGAGCACTGTGCACAGATCCACTCTGTGTAGCCCTTGGTTAGACCACACTTGGAGTACTGTTTACAGTTCCAGTCTACATTTCCCTTGGTTAGACCACACTTGGAGCACTGTGCACAGTTCCAGTCCCCGTATCCCTCGGTTAGACGACATTTGGAGTAATGTGCACATTTCCAGTCTCCGTATCTCTCAGTTAGAACACACCTTGATCACTGTGCTCAGTTCCAATCTCCATATCCCTCAGTTAGACCACACTTGGAGCAGTCTGTTCAGTTGCAGGCTCTGTATCCCTCATTTTGACCAGAATTGGAGCACTTTGCACAGTTCCAGTCTCCATTTCCCTTGGTTAGACCAAACGTGGAGCATTGTGCACAGTTCAAGTCTCCATATACCTTGTTTAGACCACACTTGGAGCACTGTGCACAGTTCTGGTCTCCATATCCCTTGGTTAAACCACACTTGGAGCACGGTGCACTGGTCTGGTCTCCGTAGCCCTTGGTTAGACCACACTTGGAGCACTGTGTACAGTTCCAGTCACCATTTCCATTGGTTTGACCACACTGGGAGCACTGTGCACATGTCCAGTCTCCATATCCCCTGGTTAGACCACACTTGGACCACTGTGCAAAGTTCCAGTCTCCATATCCTTGGTTGGACCACACCTGGAGCACTGAGCACCGTTTGGGTCTATATATCCCTTGGTCAGACCACACTTGGAGCACTGTGCACAGTTCTGGTCTCCATATCCCTTGTTTAGACCACATTTAGAGCACTGTGCACAGATCCGGTCTCCGTAGCCCTTGGTTAGACCGCACTTGGAGTACTGTGTACAGTTCCAGTCTCCATTTCCCTTGGTTAGACCACACCTGGAGCACTGTGCACAGTTCCAGTCTCAATATCCCCTGGTTAGACCACATTTGGAGCACTGTGCACATTTCCAGTCTCCATATACCTTGGTTCGACCATACTTGCAGCACTGTGCACATTTCCAGTCTCCCTAAGCCCTGCTTAGAAGACATCTGGGGCACTGTGCACAGTTCCAGTCTCCATATCCCTTGGTTAGACCACACTTGGAGCACTGTGCACAGTTCCAGTCTCCATATCCCTCAGTTAGACCACACTTGGAGCACTGTGCACAGTTCCAATCTCCATATCCCTCAGTTCGATCACAGTTGGAGCACTGTGCACAGCTCTGGTGTCCCTATCCCTTGGTTAGAGCACACTTTGAGCACTGTGCACAGTTCCGGTCTCCATATCCCCTGGTTAGACCACACTGGGAGCACTGTGCACAGTTTGGGTCTGCATATCCCTTGGTCACACCACACTTGGAGTACTGTGCACAGTTCTGGTCTCCATAACCGTTGCTTAGACCACACTTGGAGCACTGTGCACAGTTCCAGTCACTATATCTCTTGGTTAGACTACTGTTAGAGCACTGTGCACATTTCCAGTCTCCATATACCTTTGTTCGACCATACTTGCAGCACTGTGCACATTTCCAGTTTCCATATGCCCTGCTTAGAACACATTTGGGGCACTGTGCACAATTCCAGTATCCGTAATCCTTTGTTAGACCACACTTGGAGCACTGTGCACAGTTCCAATCACCATATCCCTCAGTTAGACCACACTTGGAGCACTGTGCACAGATCCACTCTGCATACCCCTCTGTTGGATCACCGTTGGAGCACTGTGCACAGCTCTGGTGTCCCTATCCCTTGGTTAGAGCACACTTTGAGCACTGTGCACAGTTCCGGTCTCGATATCCCCTGGGTAGACTACACTGGGAGCACAGTGCCCAGTTTGGGTCTCCATATCCCTTGGGTAGACCAAAGCTGGAGCAATGTGCACAGTTCCGGGCCCCATATCACTTGGTTAGACCACACTTGGAGCACTTTGCACAGTTGCAGTCTCCGTAGCCCTTGGTTAGACCGCACTTGGAGTACTGTGTACATTTCCAGTCTCCATTTCCCTTGGTTAGACCACACTTGGAGCACTGTGCACAGTCCCAGTCTCCATATGCCCTGCTTAGAACACATTTGGGGCACTGTGCACAGTTCCAGTATCCGTATCCCTTCGCTAGACCACACTTGGAGCACTGTGCACATTTCCAGTCTCCATATCCCCTGGTTAGACCATTCTTGGACCACTGTGCAAAGTTTCAGTCTCCATATCCTTGGTTGGACCACACTTGGAGCACTGAGCACAGTTTGGGTCTACATATCCCTTGGTCAGACCACACTTGGAGCAATGTGCACAGTTCTGGTCTCCATATCCCTTGTTTAGACCACACTTAGAGCACTGTGCACAGATCCGGTCTCCGTAGCCGTTGGTTAGACCACACTTGGAGCAGTGTGCACAGTTCCAGTCTCAATATCCCCTGGTTAGACCACACTTGGAGCACTGTGCACATTTCCAGTCTCCATATACCTTGGTTCGACCATACTTGCAGCAATTTGCACATTTCCAGTCTCCATATGCCCTGCTTAGAACACATTTGGGGCACTGTGCCCAATTCCAGTATCCGTATCCCTTGGTTAGACCACACGTGGAGCACTGTGCACATTTCCAGACTCCATATCCCTCAGTTAGACCATACTTGGAGCACTGTGCATATTTCCAGTCTCAACATGTCTCAGACAACACTTGGATCACCGTGCACAGTTCCACTCTCCATATCCCTCAGTTCGATCTCAGTTGGAGCACTGTGCACAGCTCTGGTGTCCGTTTCCCTTGGTTAAAGCACTCTTTGAGCACTGTTCATAGTTCGGGTCTCCATATCCCCTGGTTAGACCACACTGGGAGCACTGTGCACAGTTTGGGTCTGCATATCCCTTGGTCACACCACACTTGGAGCACTGTGCACAGTTCTGCTCTCCATATCCCTTGGTTAGACCACACTTGAAGCACTGTGCACAGTTCCAGTCTCCATATCCCCTGGTTAGACCACACTTGGAGCACTGTGCACAGTTCCAGTCTCTATATCTCTTGTTTAGACGACACTTGGAGCACTGTTCACAGTTCCAGTCTCCATATCCCTAGGTTAGACCACACTCGGAGCACTGTGCAAGTTCCAGTCTGCATATCCCTTGCTTGACCACACTTGGAGCACTGTGCACAGTTCCAGTCTCTATATCTCTTGGTTAGACCACTCTTGGAGCACTGTGCACATTTCCAGTCTCCGTATCCCTTGGTTGGACCACACTAGAGCTCTGTGCACAGTTTGGGTCTCCATATCCCTTGGTTAGACCACACTTGGAGCACTTGCACAGTTCCATTCTCCATATCCCCTGGTTAGACCACACTTGGAGCACTGTGCACAGTTCCAGTCTATATATCTCTTGATTAGACCACACTTGGAGCACTGTGCACAGTTCCAGTCCCCATATCCCTTGGTTAGACCACACTTGGAGCACTGTGCAAGTTCCAGTCTGCATATCCCTTGGTTAGACCACACCTGGAGCACTGTGCACAGTTCCAGTCTCTATATCTCTTGGTTAGACCACTCTTGGAGCACTGTGCACATTTCCAGTCTCCATATCCCTTGGTTGGACCACACTAGAGCTCTGTGCACAGTTTGGGTCTCCATATCCCTTGGTTAAACCACACTTGGAGCACATGCACAGTTCCATTCTCCATATACCCTGGTTAGACCACACTTGGAGCACTGTGCACAGTTCCAGTCTATATATCTCTTGATTAGACCACACTTGGAGCACTGTGCACAGTTCCAGTCCCCATATCCCTTGGTTAGACCACACTCGGAGCACTGTGCAAGTTCCAGTCTGCATATCCCTTGGTTAGACCACACTTGGAGCACTGTGCACAGTTCCAGTCTCTATATCTCTTGGTTAGACCAATCTTGGAGCACTGTGCACATTTCTAGTCTCCATATCCCTTGGTCAGACGACACTTGGAGCACTGTGCACAGTTCTGGTCTCCATATCCCATGGTTGGACCACTCCTGGAGAACTGTGCACAGTTCCAGTCTCCATATCCCTTGGTTAGACCACACTTGGTGCACTGTACGCAGATCTGGTCTCCTTAGCCCTTGGTAAGACCGCACTTGGAGAACTGTGTACAGTTTCAGTCTCCATTTCCCTTGGTTAGACCACACTTGGAGCATGGTGCATAGTTCCAGTCTCAACATCCCCTGGTTAGACCACACTTGGAGCACTGTGCAAAGTCCCAGTCTCTATATCTCTTGGTTAGATCTAAGTTCGAGCACTGTGCACTGTTCCAGTTTCCATATACCTTGGTTCCACCATACGTGCAGCACTGTGCACAGTTCCAGTCTCCATATCTCTCTGTTAAACCACACTTTCAGCACTGTGCACAGTTCCGGTCTCCATATGCCTTGGTTAGACCACAGTGGGAGCACTGTGCAAAGTTCCACTCTACATTATCTTGGTTAGACCACACTTGGAGCACTGTGTACAGTTCCAGTCTCCATATTCTTGGTTGGACCACACTTGGAGCACTGTGCACATGTCCAGTCTCCATATCCCCTGGTTAGACCACACTAGGACCACTGTGCAAAGTTCCAGACTCCATATCCTTGGTTGGACCACACTTGGAGCACTGTGCACAGTTCTGGTCTCCATATTCCTTGTTTAGACCAAACTTAGAGCACTGTGCACAGATCCGGTCTCCGTCGCCCTTGGTTAGACCGCACCTGGAGCACTGTGTACAGTTCCAGTCTCCATTTCCCTTGGTTAGACCACACTTGGAGCACTGTGCACAGTTCCAGTCTCATTATCCCCTGGTTATACGACACTTGGAGCACTGTGCACAGTCCCAGTCTCTATATCTCTTGATTAGACCACACTTGGAGCACTGTGCACATTTCCAGTCTCCATATACCTTGGTTTGACCATACTTGCAGCACTGTGCACATTTCCAGTGTCTCCATAAGCCCTGCTTAGAACACATCTGGGGCACTGTGCACAGTTCCAGTATCCGTATCCCTTGGTTAGACCACACTTGGAGCACTGCGCACAGTTCCAATCTCCATATCCCTCAGTTCGATCACAGTTGGAGCACTGTGCACAGCTCTGGTGTCCCTATCCCTTGGTTAGAGAACACTTTGAGCACTGTGCACAGTTCCGGTATCCATATCTACTGGTTAGACCACACTGGGAGCTCTGTGCACAGTTCCAATCTCCATATCCCTCAGTTCGATCACAGTTGGAGCACTGTGCACAGCTCTGGTGTCCCTATCCCTTGGTTAGAGCACACTTTGAGCACTGTGCACAGTTCCGGTATCCATATCCACTGGTTAGACCACACTGGGAGCACTGTGCACAGTTTGGGTCTGCATATCCCTTGGTCACACCACACTTGGAGCACTGTGCACAGTTCTGGTCTCCATATCCCTTGGTTAGACCACACTTGGAGCACTGTGCACAGTCCCAGTCTCTATATCTCTTGGTTAGACCACTTTTGGAGCACTGTGCACATTTCCAGTCTCCATATACCTTGGTTCGACCATACTTGCAGCAATGTGCACATTTCCAGTCTCCATATGACCTGCTTAGAACACATTTGGGGCACTGTGCACAATTCCAGTATCCGTATCCCTTTGTTAGACCACACTTGGAGCACTGTGCACAGTTCCAATCTCCATATCGCTCAGTTAGATCACAGTTGGAGCACTGTGCACAGTTCTGGTGTCCCTATCCCTTGGTTAGAGCACACTTTGAGCACTGTGCACAGTTCCGGTCTCCATATCCCCTGGGTAGACTACACTGGGAGCACAGTGCCCAGTTTGGGTCTCCATATCCCTTGGTTAGACCAAAGCTGGAGCACTGTGCACAGTTCCGGGCCCCATATCACTTGGTTAGACCACACTTGGAGCACTGTGCACAGTTCCAGTCTCCGTAGCCCTTGGTTAGACCGCACTTGGAGCACTGTGTCCATTTCCAGTCTCCATTTCCGTTGGTTAGACCACACTTGGAGCACTGTGCACAGTCCCTGTATCCATATGCCCTGCTTAGAACACATTTGGAGCACTGTGCACAGTTCCAGTATCCGTATCCCTTCGTTAGACCACACTTGGAGCACTGTGCACATTTCCAGTCTCCATATCCCCTGCTTAGACCACACTTGGACCACTGTGCAAAGTTCCAGTTTCCATATCCTTGGTAGGACCACACTTGGAGCACTGAGCACAGTTTGGGTCTACATATCCCTTGGTCAGACCACACTTGGAGCACTGTGCACAGTTCTGGTCTCCATATCCCTTGTTTAGACCACACTTAGAGCACTGTGCACAGATCCAGTCTCCGTAGCCCTTGGTTAGACCACACTTGGAGCACTGTGCACAGTTCCAGTCTCAATATCCCCTGGTTAGACCACACTTGGAGCACTGTGCACATTTCCAGTCTCCATATGCCTTTGTTCGACCATACTTGCAGCACTTTGCACATTTCCAGTCTCCATATGCCCTGCTTAGAACACACTTGGGGCACTGTGCACAATTGCAGTATCCGTTTCCCTTGGTTAGACCACACCTGGAGCACTGTGCACAGTGCCAGTCTCCACATCTCTCAGACCACACTTGGAGCACTGTGCACAGTTCCACTCGCCATATCCCTCTCTTAGATCACAGTTGGAGCACTGTGCACAGCTCTGGTGTCCCTATCCCTTGGGTAGAGCACACTTTGAGCACTGTGCACAGTTCCGGTCTACATATCCCCTGGGTTGACCATACTGGGAGCACTGTGCAAAATTTGGGTCACCATATCTCTTGGTTATACCACTCTTGGAGCACTGTGCACAGTTCCAGTCTCCATATCCCTTGGTTAGACCACACTCGGAGCACTGTGCAAGTTCCAGTCTGCATATCCCTTGGTTAGACCACACTTGGAGCACTGTGCACAGTTCCAGTCTCTATATCTCTTGTTTAGACCACTCTTGGAGCACTGTGCACATTTCCAGTCTCCATATCCCTCGGTTAGACCACACTTGGAGCACTGTGCACTGTTTCAGTCTGCATATCCCTTGGTTAGGGCACATTTGGAGCACTCTGCACAGTTCTGGTCTCCATATCCCTTGGTTAGACGGCAATTGGAGAACTGTGTACAGTTCCAGTCTCCATTCCCCTTGTTTAGACCACACTTGGAGCACTGTGCACAGTTCCAGTCTCAACATCCCCTGGTTAGACCAAACTTGGAGCACTGTGTACAGTTCCAGTCTCCATATCCCCTGGTTAGACCACTCTTGGACCACTGTGCAAAGTTCCAGTCTCCATATCCTTGGTTGGACCACACTTGGAGCACTGAGCACAGTTTGGGTCTACATATCCCTTGGTCAGACCACACTTGGAGCCCTGTGCACATTTCTGGTCTCCATATCCCTTGTTTAGACCACACTTAGAGCACTGTGCACAGATCCGGTCTCCGTCGCCCTTGGTTAGACCGCACTTGGAGTACTGTGTACAGTTCCAGTCTCCATTTCCCTTGGTTAGACCACACTTGGAGCACTGTGCACAGTTCCAGTCTCAATATCCCCTGGTTAGACCACATTTGGAGCACTGTGCACATTTCCAGTCTCCATATACCTTGGTTCGACCATACTTGCAGCACTCTGCACATTTCCAGTCTCCATAAGCCCTGCTTAGAACACATCTGGGGCACTGTGCATAGTTCCAGTATCCGTATCCCTTGGTTAGACCACACTTGGAGCACTGCGCACAGTTCCAGTCTCCATATCCCTCAGTTAGACCACACTTGGAGCACTGTGCGCAGTTCCAATCTCCATATCCCTCAGTTCGATCACAGTTGGAGCACTGTGCACAGCTCTGGTGTCCCTATCCCTTGGTTAGAGCACACTTTGAGCACTGTGCACAGTTCCGGTCTCCATATCCCCTGGTTAGACCACACTGGGAGCACTGTGCACAGTTTGTGTCTGCATATCCCTTGGTCACACCACACTTGGAGCACTGTGCACAGTTCTGGTCTCCATATCCCTTGCTTAGACCACACTTGGAGCACTGCGCACAGTTCCAATCTCTATATCTCTTGGTTAGACCACTTTTGGAGCACTGTGCACATTTCCAGTCTCCATATACCTTGGTTTGACCATACTTGCAGCACTGTGCACATTTCCAGTCTCCATATGCCCTGCTTAGAACACATTTGGGGCACTGTGCACAATTCCAGTATCCGTATCCCTTTGTTAGACCACACTTGGAGCACTGTGCACAGTTCCAGTCTCCGTAGCCTTTGGTTAGACCGCACTTGGAGTACTGTGTACATTTCCAGTCTACATTTCCCTTGGTTAGACCACACTTGGAGCACTGTGCATAGTCCCAGTCTCCATATGCCCTGCTTAGAACACATTTGGGGCACTGTGCACAGTTCCAGTATCCGTATCCCTTCGTTAGACCACACTTGGAGCACTGTGCACATTTCCAGTCTCCATATCCCCTGGTTAGACCACACTTGGACCACTGTGCAAAGTTCCAGTCTCCATATCCTTGGTTGGACCACACTTGGAGCACTGTGCACAGTTTGGGTCTACATATCCCTTGGTCAGACCACACCTGGAGCACTGTGCACAGTTCTGGTCTCCATATCCCTTGGTTAGCCCACACTTGGAGCACTGTGCACAGTTCCAGTCGCAATATCCACTGGTTATACCACACCTGGAGCACTGTGCACATATCCAGTCTCCATATGCCTTGGTTCGACCATACTTGCAGCACTTTGCACATTTCCAGTCTCCATATGCCCTGCTTAGAACACACTTGGGGCACTGTGCACAATTGCCGTATCCGTATCCCTTGGTTAGACCACACCTGGAGCACTGTGCATAGTTCCAGTCTCCACATCTCTCAGACCACACTTGGAGCACTGTGCACAGTTCCACTCTCCATATCCCTCTGTTAGATCACAGTTGGAGCACTGTGCACAGCTCTGGTGTCCCTATCCCTTGGAGAGAGCACACTTTGAGCACTGTGCACAGTTCCGGTGTCCGTATCCCCTGGGTAGACCATACTGGGAGCACAGTGCCAAGTTTGGGTCTGCATATCCCTTGGTCACACCACACTTGGAGTGCTGTGCACAGTTGTGGTCTCCATAACCCTTGGTTAGACCACACTTGGAGCACTGTGCACAGTTCAGGCTCCATATCCCCTGGTTAGTCCACACTTGGAGCACTTTGCACAGTTCCAGTCTCTAAATCTCTTGATTAGACCACACTTGGAGCACTGTGCATAGTTCCAGTCTCCATATCCCTTGGTTAGACCACACTCGGAGCACTGTGCAAGTTCCAGTCTGCATATCCCTTGGTTAGACCACACTTGGAGCACTGTGCACTGTTCCAGTCACTATATCTCTTGGTTAGACCACACTTGGAGCACTGGGCACTGTTTCAGTCTGCATATCCCTTGGTTAGGCCACACTTGGAGCACTCTGCACAGTTCTGGTCTCCATATCCCTTGGTTAGACGACACTTGGACAACTGTGCACAGTTCCAGTCACCATATCCCTTGGTTAGACCACACTTGGAGCACTGTGCACAGTTCCAGTCTCCATATCCCTTGGTTAGACCACACTTGGTGCATTGTGCAAAGATCTGGTCTCCGTTGCCCTTGTTTAGACGGCAATTGGAGAACTGTGTACAGTTCCACTCTCCATATACCCTGGTTAGACCACACTTGGACCGCTGTGCAAAGTTCCAGTCTCCATATACCTTGGTTTGACCATACTTGCAGCACTGTGCACATTTCCAGTCTCCATATGCGCTGCTTAGAACACATTTGGGGCACTGGGCACAGTTCCAGTATCCGTATCCCTTTGTTAGACCACACTTGGAGCACTGTGCATAGTTCCACTCTCCATACCCCTCTGTTAGATCACAGTTGGAGCACTGTGCACAGCTCTGGTGTCCCTATCCCTTGGTTAGAGCACACTTTGAGCACTGTGCACAGTTCCGGTCTCGATATTCCCTGGGTAGACTACACTGGGTGCACAGTGCCAAGTTTGGGTCTCCATATCCCTTGGTCAGACGACACTTGGAGCACTGTGCACAGTTCTGGTCTCCATATCCCATGGTTGGACCCCTCCTGGAGAACTGTGCACAGTTCCAGTCTCCATATCCCTTGGTTAGACCACACTTGGTGCACTGTACGCAGATCTGGTCTCCTTAGCCCTTGGTAAGACCGCACTTGGAGAACTGTGTACAGTTTCAGTCTCCATTTCCCTTGGTTAGACCACACTTGGAGCACGGTGCATAGTTCCAGTCTCAACATCCCCTGGTTAGACCACACTTGGAGCACTGTGCAAAGTCCCAGTCTCTATATCTCTTGGTTAGATCTAAGTTCGAGCACTGTGCACTGTTCCAGTTTCCATATACCTTGGTTCCACCATACGTGCAGCACTGTGCACAGTTCCAGTCTCCATATCTATCTGTTAAACCACACTTTCAGCACTGTGCACAGTTCCGGTCTCCATATGCCTTGGTTAGACCACAGTGGGAGCACTGTGCAAAGTTCCACTCTACATTATCTTGGTTAGACCACACTTGGAGCACTGTGTACAGTTCCAGTCTCCATATTCTTGGTTGGACCACACTTGGAGCACTGTGCACATGTCCAGTCTCCATATCCCCTGGTTAGACCACACTAGGACCACTGTGCAAAGTTCCAGACTCCATATCCTTGGTTGGACCACACTTGGAGCACTGAACACAATTTGGATTTACATAAGCCTTAGTCAGACCACACTTGGAGCCCTGTGCACAGTTCTGGTCTCCATATCCCTTGTTTAGACCAAACTTAGAGCACTGTGCACAGATCCGGTCTCCGTCGCCCTTGGTTAGACCGCACCTGGAGCACTGTGTACAGTTCCAGTCTCCATTTCCCTTGGTTAGACCACACTTGGAGCACTGTGCACAGTTCCAGTCTCATTATCCCCTGGTTATACGACACTTGGAGCACTGTGCACAGTCCCAGTCTCTATATCTCTTGATTAGACCGCACTTGGAGCACTGTGCACATTTCCAGTCTCCATATACCTTGGTTTGACCATACTTGCAGCACTGTGCACATTTCCAGTGTCTCCATAAGCCCTGCTTAGAACACATCTGGGGCACTGTGCACAGTTCCAGTATCCGTATCCCTTTGTTAGACCACACTTGGAGCACTGTGCACAGTTCCAATCTCCATATCGCTCAGTTAGATCACAGTTGGAGCACTGTGCACAGTTCTGGTGTCCCTATCCCTTGGTTAGAGCACACTTTGAGCACTGTGCACAGTTCCGGTCTCCATATCCCCTGGGTAGACTACACTGGGAGCACAGTGCCCAGTTTGGGTCTCCTTATCCCTTGGTTAGACCAAAGCTGGAGCACTGTGCACAGTTCCGGGCCCCATATCACTTGGTTAGACCACACTTGGAGCACTGTGCACAGTTCCAGTTTCCGTAGCCCTTGGTTAGACCGCACTTGGAGCACTGTGTCCATTTCCAGTCTCCATTTCCGTTGGTTAGACCACACTTGGAGCACTGTGCACAGTCCCTGTCTCCATATGCCCTGCTTAGAACACATTTGGAGCACTGTGCACAGTTCCAGTATCCGTATCCCTTCGTTAGACCACACTTGGAGCACTGTGCACATTTCCAGTCTCCATATCCCCTGCTTAGACCACACTTGGACCACTGTGCAAAGTTCCAGTTTCCATATCCTTGGTAGGACCACACTTGGAGCACTGAGCACAGTTTGGGTCTACATATCCCTTGGTCAGACCACACTTGGAGCACTGTGCACAGTTCTGGTCTCCATATCCCTTGTTTAGACCACACTTAGAGCACTGTGCACAGATCCAGTCTCCGTAGCCCTTGGTTAGACCACACTTGGAGCACTGTGCACAGTTCCAGTCTCAATATCCCCTGGTTAGACCACACTTGGAGCACTGTGCACATTTCCAGTCTCCATATGCCTTTGTTCGACCATACTTGCAGCACTTTGCACATTTCCAGTCTCCATATGCCCTGCTTAGAACACACTTGGGGCACTGTGCACAATTGCAGTATCCGTTTCCCTTGGTTAGACCACACCTGGAGCACTGTGCACAGTGCCAGTCTCCACATCTCTCAGACCACACTTGGAGCACTGTGCACAGTTCCACTCGCCATATCCCTCTCTTAGATCACAGTTGGAGCACTGTGCACAGCTCTGGTGTCCCTATCCCTTGGGTAGAGCACACTTTGAGCACTGTGCACAGTTCCGGTCTACATATCCCCTGGGTAGACCATACTGGGAGCACTGTGCAAAATTTGGGTCTGCATATCCCTTGGTCACACCACACTTGGAGCACTGTGCACAGTTCTGGTCACCATATCTCTTGGTTATACCACTCTTGGAGCACTGTGCACAGTTCCAGTCTCCATATCCCTTGGTTAGACCACACTCGGAGCACTGTGCAAGTTCCAGTCTGCATATCCCTTGGTTAGACCACACTTGGAGCACTGTGCACAGTTCCAGTCTCTATATCTTTTGTTTAGACCACTCTTGGAGCACTGTGCACATTTCCAGTCTCCATATCCCTTGGTTAGACCACACTTGGAGCACTGTGCACTGTTTCAGTCTGCATATCCCTTGGTTAGGGCACATTTGGAGCACTCTGCACAGTTCTGGTCTCCATATCCCTTGGTTAGACGGCAATTGGAGAACTGTGTACAGTTCCAGTCTCCATTCCCCTTGTTTAGACCACACTTGGAGCACTGTGCACAGTTCCAGTCTCCATATCCCCTGGTTAGACCACTCTTGGACCACTGTGCAAAGTTCCAGTCTCCATATCCTTGGTTGGACCACACTTGGAGCACTGAGCACAGTTTGGGTCTACATATCCCTTGGTCAGACCACACTTGGAGCCCTGTGCACATTTCTGGTCTCCATATCCCTTGTTTAGAACACACTTAGAGCACTGTGCACAGATCCGGTCTCCGTCGCCCTTGGTTAGACCGCACTTGGAGTACTGTGTACAGTTCCAGTCTCCATTTCCCTTGGTTAGACCACACTTGGAGCACTGTGCACATTTCCAGTCTCCATATACCTTGGTTCGACCATACTTGCAGCACTCTGCACATTTCCAGTCTCCATAAGCCCTGCTTAGAACGCATCTGGGGCACTGTGCATAGTTCCAGTATCCGTATCCCTTGGTTAGACCACACTTGGAGCACTGTGCGCAGTTCCAATCTCCATATCCCTCAGTTCGATCACAGTTGGAGCACTGTGCACAGCTCTGGTGTCCCTATCCCTTGGTTAGAGCACACTTTGAGCACTGTGCACAGTTCCGGTCTCCATATCCCCTGGTTAGACCACACTGGGAGCACTGTGCACAGTTTGTGTCTGCATATCCCTTGGTCACACCACACTTGGAGCACTGTGCACAGTTCTGGTCTCCATATCCCTTGCTTAGACCACACTTGGAGCACTGCGCACAGTTCCAGTCTCTATATCTCTTGGTTAGACCACTTTTGGAGCACTGTGCACATTTCCAGTCTCCATATACCTTGGTTTGACCATACTTGCAGCACTGTGCACATTTCCAGTCTCCATATGCCCTGCTTAGATCACATTTGGGGCACTGTGCACAATTCCAGTATCCGTATCCCTTTGTTAGACCACACTTGGAGCACTGTGCACAGTTCCAGTCTCCGTAGCCTTTGGTTAGACCGCACTTGGAGTACTGTGTACATTTCCAGTCTACATTTCCCTTGGTTAGACCACACTTGGAGCACTGTGCATAGTCCCAGTCTCCATATGCCCTGCTTAGAACACATTTGGGGCACTGTGCACAGTTCCAGTATCCGTATCCCTTCGTTAGACCACACTTGGAGCACTGTGCACATTTCCAGTCTCCATATCCCCTGGTTAGACCACACTTGGACCACTGTGCAAAGTTCCAGTCTCCATATCCTTGGTTGGACCACACTTGGAGCACTGTGCACAGTTTGGGTCTACATATCCCTTGGTCAGACCACACCTGGAGCACTGTGCACAGTTCTGGTCTCCATATCCCTTGGTTAGCCCACACTTGGAGCACTGTGCACAGTTCCAGTCTCAATATCCACTGGTTATACCACACCTGGAGCACTGTGCACATATCCAGTCTCCATATGCCTTGGTTCGACCATACTTGCAGCACTTTGCACATTTCCAGTTTCCTATGCCCTGCTTAGAACACACTTGGGGCACTGTGCACAATTGCCGTATCCGTATCCCTTGGTTAGACCACACCTGGAGCACTGTGCATAGTTCCAGTCTCCACATCTCTCAGACCACACTTGGAGCACTGTGCACAGTTCCACTCTCCATATCCCTCTGTTAGATCACAGTTGGAGCACTGTGCACAGCTCTGGTGTCCCTATCCCTTGGAGAGAGCACACTTTGAGCACAGTGCACAGTTCCGGTGTCCGTATCCCCTGGGTAGACCATACTGCGAGCACAGTGCCAAGTTTGGGTCTGCATATCCCTTGGTCACACCACACTTGGAGTGCTGTGCACAGTTGTGGTCTCCATAACCCTTGGTTAGACCACACTTGGAGCACTGTGCACAGTTCAGGCTCCATATCCCCTGGTTAGTCCACACTTGGAGCACTTTGCACAGTTCCAGTCTCTAAATCTCTTGATTAGACAACACTTGGAGCACTGTGCATAGTTCCAGTCTCCATATCCCTTGGTTAGACCACACTCGGAGCACTGTGCAAGTTCCAGTCTGCATATCCCTTGGTTAGACCACACTTGGAGCACTGTGCACTGTTCCAGTCACTATATCTCTTGGTTAGACCACACTTGGAGCACTGGGCACTGTTTCAGTCTGCATATCCCTTGGTTAGGCCACACTTGGAGCACTCTGCACAGTTCTGGTCTCCATATCCCTTGGTTAGACGACACTTGGACAACTGTGCACAGTTCCAGTCACCATATCCCTTGGTTAGACCACACTTGGAGCACTGTGCACAGTTCCAGTCTCCATATCCCTTGGTTAGACCACACTTGGTGCATTGTGCAAAGATCTGGTCTCCGTTGCCCTTGTTTAGACGGCAATTGGAGAACTGTGTACAGTTCCACTCTCCATATACCCTGGTTAGACCACACTTGGACCGCTGTGCAAAGTTCCAGTCTCCATATACCTTGGTTTGACCATACTTGCAGCACTGTGCACATTTCCAGTCTCCATATGCGCTGCTTAGAACACATTTGGGGCACTGGGCACAGTTCCAGTATCCGTATCCCCTTGTTAGACCACACTTGGAGCACTGTGCATAGTTCCACTCTCCATACCCCTCTGTTAGATCACAGTTGGAGCACTGTGCACAGCTCTGGTGTCCCTATCCCTTGGTTAGAGCACACTTTGAGCACTGTGCACAGTTCCGGTCTCGATATTCCCTGGGTAGACTACACTGGGTGCACAGTGCCAAGTTTGGGTCTCCATATCCCTTGGTTAGACCAAAGCTGGAGCACTGTGCACAGTTCCGGGCCCCATATCACTTGGTTAGACCACACTTGGAGCACTGTGCACAGTTCCAGTCTCCGTAGCCCTTGGTTAGACCGCACTTGGAGTACTGTGTACATTTCCAGTCTACATTTCCCTTGGTTAGACCACACTTGGAGCACTGTGCAGAGTCCCAGTCTCCATATGCCCTGCTTAGAACACATTTGGATCACTGTGCACAGTTCCAGTATCCGTATCCCTTCGTTAGACCACACTTGGAGAACTGTGCACATTTCCAGTCACCATATCCCCTGGTTAGACCACACTTGGACCACTGTGCAAAGTTCCAGTCTCCATATCCTTGGTTGGACCACACTTGGAGCACTGAGCACAGTTTGGGTCTACATATCCCTTGGTCACACCACACCTGGAGCACTGTGCACAGTTCTGGTCTCCATATCCCTTGGTTAGCCCACACTTGGAGCACTGTGCACAGTTCCAGTCTCAATATCCCCTGGTTATACCACACCTGGAGCACTGTGCACATTTCCAGTCTCCATATCCCCTGGTTAGACCACACTTGGTTCCACTGTGCAAAGTTCCAGTCTCCATATCCTTGGTTGGACCACACTTGGAGCACTGAGCACAGTTTGGGTCGACATATCGCTTGGTCAGACCACACCTGGAGCACTGTGCACAGTTCTGGTCTCCATATCCCTTGGTTAGCCCACACTTGGAGCACTGTGCACAGTTCCAGTCTCAATATCCCCTGGTTATACCACACCTGGAGCACTGTGCACATATCCAGTCTCCATATGCCTTGGTTCGACCATACTTGCAGCACTTTGCACATTTCCAGTCTCCATATGCCCTGCTTAGAACACACTTGGGGCACTGTGCACAATTGCCGTATCCGTATCCCTTGGTTAGACCACACCTGGAGCACTGTGCATAGTTCCAGTCTCCACATCTCTCAGACCACACTTGGAGCACTGTGCACAGTTCCACTCTCCATATGCCTCTGTTAGATCACAGTTGGAGCACTGTGCACAGTTCCGGTCTCCATATCCCCTGGTTAGACCACACTGGGAGCACTGTGCACAGTTTGTGTTTGCATATCCCTTGGTCACAACACACTTGGAGCACTGTGCACAGTTCCAGTCTCCATATACCTTGGTTTGACCATACTTGCATCACTGTGCACATTTCCAGTCTCCATATGCCCTGCTTAGAACACATTTGGGGCACTGTGCACAATTCCAGTATCCGTATCCCTTTGTTAGACCACACTTGGAGTTCTGTGCACAGTTCCAATCTCCATATTCCTCAGTTAGACCACACTTGGAGCACTGTGCACAGTTCCACTCTCCATACCCCTCTGTTAGATCACAGTTGGAGCACTGTGCACAGCTCTGGTGTCCCTATCCCTTGGTTAGAGCACACTTTGAGCACTGTGCACAGTTCCGGTCTCGATATCCCCTGGGTAGACTACACTGGGAGCACAGTGCCAAGTTTGGGTCTCCATATCCCTTGGTTAGACCAAAGCTGGAGCACTGTGCACAGTTCCGGGCCCCATATCACTTGGTTAGACCACACTTGGAACACTGTGCACAGTTCCAGTCTCCGTAGCCCTGGGTTAGACCGCACTTGGAGTACTGTGTACATTTCCAGTCTCCATTTCCCTTAGTTAGACCACACTTGGAGCACTGTGCAGAGTCCCAGTCTCCATATGCCCTGCTTAGAACACATTTGGGGCACTGTGCACAGTTCCAGTATCCGTATCCCTTCGTTAGACCACACTTGGAGCACTGTGCACATTTCCAGTCTCCATATCCACTGGTTAGACCACACTTGGACCACTGTGCAAAGTTCCTGTCTCCATATCCTTGGTTGGACCACACTTGGAGCACTGAGCACAGTTTGGGTCTACATATCGCTTGGTCAGACCACACCTGGAGCACTGTGCACAGTTCTGGTCTCCATATCCCTTGGTTAGACCACACTTGGAGCACAGTGCACAGTTCCAGTCTCAATATCCCCTGGTTATACCACACCTGGAGCACTGTGCACATATCCAGTCTCCATATGCCTTGGTTCGACCATACCTGCAGCACTTTGCACATTTCCAGTCTCCATATGCCCTGCTTAGAACACATTTGGGGCACTGTGCACAATTGCCGTGTTCGTATCCCTTGGTTAGACCACACCTGGAGCACTGTGCATAGTTCCAGTCTCCACATCTCTCAGACCACACTTGGAGCACTGTGCACAGTTCCACTCTCCATATCCCTCTGTTAGATCACAGTTGGAGCACTGTGCACAGTTCCGGTGTCCATATCCCCTGGGTAGACCATACTGGGAGCACAGTGCCAAGTTTGGGTCTGCATATCCCTTGGTCACACCACACTTGGAGTACTGTGCACAGTTGTGGTCTCCATAACCCTTGGTTAGACCACACTTGGAGCACTGTGCACAGTTCAGGCTCCATATCCCCTGGTTAGTCCACACTTGGAGCACTTTGCACAGTTCCAGTCTCTATATCTCTTGATTAGACCACACTTGGATTACTGTGCATAGTTCCAGTCTCCATATCCCTTGGTTAGACCACACTCGGAGCACTGTGCAAGTTCCAGTCTGCATATCCCTTGGTTAGACCACACTTGGAGCACTGTGCACTGTTCCAGTCTCTATATCTCTTGGTTAGACCACTCTTGGAGCACTGTGCACATTTCCAGTCTCCATATCACTTGGTTATACCACACTTGTAGCACTGTGCACTGTTTCAGTCTGCATATCCCTTGGTTAGGCCACACTTGGAGCACTCTGCACAGTTCTGGTCTCCATATCCCTTGGTTAGACGACACTTGGACAACTGTGCACAGTTCCAGTCACCATATCCTTTGGTTAGACCACACTTGGAGCACTGTGCACAGTTCCAGTCTCCATAACCATTTGTTAGACCACACTTGGTGCATTGAGCACAGATCTGGTCTCAGTTGCCCTTGTTTAGACGGCAATTGGAGAACTGTGTACAGTTCCAGTCTCCATTTCCCTTGTTTAGACCACACTTGGAGCACTGTGCACAGTTCCAGTCTCAACATCCCCTGGTTAGAGCACACTTGGAGCACTGTGTACAGTTCCACTCTCCATATACCCTGGTTAGACCACACTTGGACCACTGTGCAAAGTTCCAGTCTCCATATCCTTGGTTGGACCACACTTGGAGCAGTGAGCACAGTTTGGGTCTACATATCCCTTGGTCAGACCACACTTGGAGTACTGTGCACAGTTCTGGTCTCCATAAACCTTGTTTAGACCACACTTAGAGCACTGTGCACAGATCCGGTCTCCGTAGCCCTTGTTTAGACCGCACTTGGAGAACTGTGTACAGTTCCAGTCTCCATTTCCATTGGTTAGACCACACTTGGAGTACTGTGCACAGTTCCAGTCTCAATACCCCCTGGTTAGACCACATTTGGAGCACTGTGCACATTTCCAGTCTCCATATACCTTGGTTCGACAATACTTGCAGCACTGTGCACATTTCCAGTCTCCATAAGCCCTGCTTAGAACACATCTGGGGCACTGTGCACAGTTCCAGTATCCGTATCCCTTGGTTAGACCACACTTGGAGCACTGCGCACAGTTCCAGTCTCCATATCCCTCAGTTAGACCACACTTGGAGCACTGTGCACAGTTCCAATCTCCATATCCCTCAGTTCGATCACAGTTGGAGCACTGTGCACAGCTCTGGTGTCCCTATCCCTTGGTTAGAGCACACTTTGACCACTGTGCACAGTTCTGGTCTCCATATCCCCTGGTTAGACCACACTGGGAGCACTGTGCACAGTTTGTGTCTGCATATCCCTTGGTCACACCACACTTGGAGTACTGTGCACAGTTCTGGTCTCCATATCCCTTGCTTAGACCACACTTGGAGCACTGTGCAAATTTCCAGTCTCTATATCTCTTGGTTAGACCACTCTTGGAGCACTGTGCACATTTCCAGTCTCCATATACCTTGGTTCGACCATACTTGCAGCACTGTGCACATTTCCAGTCTCCATATGCCCAGCTTAGAACACATTTGGGGCACTGTGCACAATTCCAGTATCCGTATCCCTCAGTTAGACCGCACTTGGAGCACTGTGCACAGTTCCACTCTCCATACCCCTCTGTTAGATCACAGTTGGAGCACTGTGCACAGCTCTGGTGTCCCTATCCCTTGGTTAGAGCACACTTTGAGCACTGTGCACAGTTCCGGTCTCGATATCCCCTGGGTAGACTACACTGGGAGCACAGTGCCCAGTTTGGGTCTCCATATCCCTTGGTTAGACCAAAGCAGGAGCACTGTGCACAGTTCCGGGCCCCATATCACTTGGTTAGACCACACTTGGAGTACTGTGCACAGTTCCAGTCTCCGTAGCCCTTGGTTAGACCGCGCTTGGAGTACTGTGTACATTTCCAGTCTCCATTTCCCTTAGTTAGACCACACTTGGAGCACTGTGCACATTCCCAGTCTCCATATGCCCTGCTTAGAACACATTTGGGGCACTGTGCACAGTTCCAGTATCCGTATCCCTTCGTTAGACCACACTTGGAGCACTGTGCACATTTCCAGTCTCCATATCCCCTGGTTAGACCACACCTCGACCACTGTGCAAAGTTCCAGTCTCCATATCCTTGGTTGGACCACACTTGGATCACTGAGCACAGTTTGGGTCTACATATCCCTTCGTCAGACCACACTTGGAGCACTGTGCACAGTTCTGGTCTCCATATCCCTTGTTTAGACCACACTTAGAACATTGTGCACAGATCCACTCTCCGTAGCCCTTGGTTAGACCGCACATGGAGTACTGTGTACATTTCCAGTCTCCATTTCCCATGGTTAGACCACACCTGGAGCACTGTGCACAGTCCCAGTCTCCATATGCCCTGCTTAGAACACATTTGGGGCACTGTGCACATTTCCAGTATCCGTATCCCTTCGTTAGTCCACACTTGGAGCACTGTGCACATTTCCAGTCTCCATATCCCCTGGTTAGACAACACTTGGACCACTGAGCAAAGTTCCAGTCTCCTTTTCCTTGGTTGGACCAGAGTTGGAGCACTGAGCACAGTTTGGGTCTACATATCCCTTGGTCAGACCACATTTGGAGCACTGTGCACAGTTCTGGTCTCCATATCCCTTGTTTAGACCACACTTAGAGCACTGTGCACAGATCCGGTCTCCGTAGCCCTTGGTTAGACCACCCTTGGAGCACTGTGCACAGTTCCAGTCTCAATATCCCCTGGTTAGACCACACTTGGAGCACTGTGCACATTTCCAGTCTCCATATACCTTGGTTCGACCATACTTGCAGCACTTTGCACATTTCCAGTCTCCATATGCCCTGCTTAGAACACACTTGGGGCAGTGTGCACAATTGCAGTATCCGTATCCCTTGGTTAGACCACACTCGGAGCACTTTGCACAGTTCCAGTCTCTAAATCTCTTGATTAGACAACACTTGGAGCACTGTGCATAGTTCCAGTCTCCATATCCCTTGGTTAGACCACACTCGGAGCACTGTGCAAGTTCCAGTCTGCATATCCCTTGGTTAGACCACACTTGGAGCACTGTGCAAAGTTCCAGTCTCTATATCCCTTGGTTAGACCACTCTTGGAGCACTGTGCACTTTTCCAGTCTCCATATCCCTTGGTTAGACCACACTTGGAGCACTGTGCACTGTTTCAGTCTGCATATCCCTTGGTTAGGCCACACTTGGAGCACTCTGCACAGTTCTGGTCTCCATATCCCTTGTTTAGACCACACTTGGAGAACTGTGCACAGTTCCAGTCTCCATATCCCTTGGTTAGACCACACTTGGTGCACTGTGCACAGATCTGGACTCCGTTGCCCTTGTTTAGACGGCAATTAGAGAACTGTGTACAGTTCCAGTCTCCATTTCCCTTGTTTAGACCACACTTGGAGCACTGTGCACAGTTCCAGTCTCAACATCCCCTGGTTAGACCACACTTGGAGCACTGTGTACATTTCCAGTCTCCATTTCCTTTGTTAGACCACACTGGGAGCACTGTGCACATGTCCAGTCTCCATATACCTTGGTTGGACCACACTTGGAGCACTGAGCACAGTTTGGGTCTACATATCCCTAGGTCAGACCACACTTGGAGCACTGTGCACTGTTCTGGTCTCCATATCACTTGTTTAGACCACACTTAGAACACTGTGCACAGATCCTGTCTCCGTAGCCCTTGGTAAGACCACACTTGGAGCACTGTGCACAGGTCCAGTCTCAATATCCCTTGGTTCGACCATACTTGCAGCACTTTGCACATTTCCAGTCTCCATATGCCCTGCTTAGAACACATTTGGGGCACTGTGCACAATTCCAATATCCGTATCCCTTCGTTAGACCACACGTGGAGCACTGTGCACATTTCCAGTCTCCATATCACTCAGTTAGACCACATTTGGAGCACTGTGAATAGTTCCATTCTCAACATCTCTCAGACAACACTTGGAGCACTGTGCCCAGTTCCACTCTCCATATCCCTCAGTTCGATCACAGTTGGAGTACTGCGCACAACTCTGGTGTCCCTATCCCTTGGTTAGAGCACACTTTGAGCACTGTTCACAGTTCGGGTCTCCATATCCCCTGGTTAGACCACACTGGGAGCACTTTGCACAGTTTGTGTCTGCATATCCCTTGGTCACACCACACTTGGAGCACTGTGCACAGTTCTGGTCTCCAAATCCCTTGGTTAGACCTCACTTGGAGCACTGTGCACAGTTCCAGTCTCCATATCCCTTGGTTAGACCTCACTTGGAGCACTGTTCACAGTTCCAGTCTCCATATCCCTAGGTTAGAACACACTCGGAGCACTGTGCAAGTCCAGTCTGCATATCCCTTGGTTAAACCAAACTTTAGCACTGTGCACAGTTCCAGTCTCTATATCTCTTGGTTAGACCACTCTTGGAGCACTGTGCACATTTCCAGTCTACATATCCCTTGGTTGGACCACACTAGAGCAGTGTGCACAGTTTGGGTCTGCATATCCCTTGGTCAGACCTCACTTGGAGCACTGTGCACAGTTCTGGTCTCCATATCCCTTGGTTAGACCACACTTGGAGCACTGTGCACAGTTCCATTCTCCATATCCCCTGGTTAGACCACACTTGGAGCACTGTGCACAGTTCCAGTCTCTATATCTCTTGATTAGACCACACTTGGAGCACTGTGCACAGTTCCAGTCCCCATATCCCTTGGTTAGACCACACTCGGAGCACTGTGCAAGTTCCAGTCTGCATATCCCTTGGTTAGACCACACTTGGAGCACTGTGCACAGTTCTGGTCTCCATATCCCTTGGTTGGACCACTCTTGGAGAACTGTGCACAGTTCCAGTCTCCATTTCCCTTGGTTAGACCACACTTGGAGCACGGTGCACAGTTCCAGTCTCAAAATCCCCTGGTTAGACCACACTTGGAGCACTGTGCAAAGTTCCAGTCTCTATATCTCTTGGTTATATCTAAGTTCCAGCACTGTGCACTGTTCCAGTCTCCATATACCTTGGTTCGACCATACTTGCAGCACTGTGCACAGTTCCAGTCTCCATATCTTTCAGTTAAACCACATTTTCAGCACTGCGCACAGTTCCGGTCTCCATATGCCTTGGTTAGACCACACTTGGAGCACTGTCCATAGTTCCAGTCTCCATATTCTTGGTTGGACCACACTTGGAGCACTGTGCACATGTCAAGTCTCCATATCCCCTGGGTAGACCACACTTGGACCACTGTGCAAAGTTCCAGTCTCCATATCCTTGGTTGGACCACACTTGGAGCACTGAACACAGTTTGGGTTTACATATCCCTTGGTCAGACCACACTTGGAGCACTGTGCACAGTTCTGGTCTCCATATCTCTTGTTTAGACCAAACTTAGAGCACTGTGCACAGATCCGGTCTCCGTAGCCCTTGGTTAGACCGCACTTGGAGTACTGTGTACAGTTCCAGTCTCCATTTCCCTTGGTTAGACCACACTTGGAGCACTGTGCACAGTTCCAGTCTCAATGTCCACTGGTTATACCAAGATTGGAGCACTGTGCACAGTCCCAGTCTCTATATCTCTTGATTAGACCACACTTGGAGCACTGTGCACATTTCCAGTCTCCATATACCTTGGTTTGACCATACTTGCAGCACTGTGCACAGTTCCAGTCTCCATATGCCCTGCTTAGAACACACTTGGGGCACTGTGCACAATTGCAGTATCCGTATCCCTTGGTTAGACCACACCTGGAGCACTGTGCATAGTTCCAGTCTCCACATCTCTCAGACCACACTTGGAGCACTGTGCACAGTTCCACTCTCCATATCGCTCTGTTAGATCACAGTTGGAGTACTGTGCACAGCTCTGGTGTCCCTATCCCTTGGTTAGAGCACACTTTGAGAACTGTGCACAGTTCCGGTCTCCATATCCCCTGTGTAGACCATACTGGGAGCACAGTGTCAAGTTTGTGTCTGCATATCCCTTGGTCACACCACACTTGGAGCACTGTGCACAGTTCTGGTCTCCATATCCCTTGGTTAGACCACACTTGGAGCACTGTGCACAGTTCCAGTCTCCATATCCCCTGGTTAAACCACACTTGGAGTACTTTGCACAGTTACAGTCTCTATATCTCTTGATTAGACCACACTTGGAGCACTGTGCACAGTTGCAGTCTCCATATCCCTTGGTTAGAACACACTCGGAGCACTGTGCAAGTTCCAGTCTGCATATCCCTTGGTTAGACCACACTTGGAGTACTGTGCACAGTTCCAGTCTCTATATATCTTGGTTAGACCACTCCTGGAGCACTGTGCACATTTCCAGTCTCCATATCCCTTGGTTAGACCACACTTGGAGCACTGTGCACTGTTTCAGTCTGCATATCCCTTGGTTAGGCCACACTTGGAGCACTCTGCAAAGTTCCGGTCTCCATATCCCTTGGTTAGACCACACTTGGAGAACTGTGCACAGTTCCAGTCTCCATATCCCTTGGTTAGACCACACTTGGTGCACTGTTCACAGATCTGGTCTCCGTTGCCCTTGTTTAGACGGCAATTTGAGAACTGTGTACAGTTCCAGTCTCCATTTCCCTTGTTTAGACCACACTTGGAGCACTGTGCACAGTTCCAGTCTCAACATCCCTTTGGTTAGACCACACTTGGAGCACTGTGTACAGTTCCAGTCTCCATTTCCCTTGGTTAGACCACACTGGGAGCACTGTGCACAAGTCCAGTCTCCATATCCCCTGGTTAGACCACACTTGGACCACTGTGCAAAGTTCCAGTCTCCATATCCTTGGTTGGACCACACTTGGAGCACTGAGAACAGTTTGGGTCTACATATCCCTTGGTCAGACCACACTTGGAGCACTGTGCACTGTTCTGGTCTCCATATCCCTTGTTTAGACCACACTTAGAGCACTGTGCACAGATCCAGTCTCCGTAGCCCTTGGTTAGACCGCACTTGGAGTACTGTGTACAGTTCCAGTCTCCATTTCCCTTGGTTAGACCACACTTGGAGCACTGTGCACAGTTCCAGTCTCAATATCCCCTGGTTAGACCACATTTGGAGCACTGTGCACATTTCCAGTCTCCATATACCTTGGTTCGACCATACTTGCAGCACTGTAAACATTTCCAGTCTGCATAAGCACTGCTTAGAACACATCTGGGGCACTGTGCACAGTTCCAGTCTCCATATCCCTCAGTTAGACCACACTTGGAGCACTGTGCACAGTTCCAATCTCCATATCCCTCAGTTCGATCACAGTTGGAGCACTGTGCACAGCTCTGGTGACCGTATCCCTTGGTTAGAGCACACTTTGAGCACTGTGCACAGTTCCGGTCTCCATATCCCCTGGTTAGACCACACAGGGAGCACTGTGCACAGTTTGGGTCTGCATATCCCTTGGTCACACCACACTTGGAGCACTGTGCACAGTTCTGGTCTCCATATCCCTTGATTAGACAACACTTGGAGCACTGTGCATAGTTCCAGTCTCCATATCCCTTGGTTAGACCACACTCGGAGCACTGTGCAAGTTCCAGTCTGCATATCCCTTGGTTAGACCACACTTGGAGCACTGTGCACTGTTCCAGTCACTATATCTCTTGGTTAGACCACACTTGGAGCACTGGGCACTGTTTCAGTCTGCATATCCCTTGGTTAGGCCACACTTGGAGCACTCTGCACAGTTCTGGTCTCCATATCCCTTGGTTAGACGACACTTGGACAACTGTGCAAAGTTCCAGTCTCCATATACCTTGGTTTGACCATACTTGCAGCACTGTGCACATTTCCAGTCTCCATATGCGCTGCTTAGAACACATTTGGGGCACTGGGCACAGTTCCAGTATCCGTATCCCTTTGTTAGACCACACTTGGAGCACTGTGCATAGTTCCACTCTCCATACCCCTCTGTTAGATCACAGTTGGAGCACTGTGCACAGCTCTGGTGTCCCTATCCCTTGGTTAGAGCACACTTTGAGCACTGTGCACAGTTCCGGTCTCGATATTCCCTGGGTAGACTACACTGGGTGCACAGTGCCAAGTTTGGGTCTCCATATCCCTTGGTTAGACCAAAGCTGGAGCACTGTGCACAGTTCCGGGCCCCATATCACTTGGTTAGCCCACACTTGGAGCACTGTGCACAGTTCCAGTCTCCGTAGCCCTTGGTTATACCGCACTTGGAGTACTGTGTACATTTCCAGTCTACATTTCCCTTGGTTAGACCACACTTGGAGCACTGTGCAGAGTCCCAGTCTCCATATGCCCTGCTTAGAACACATTTGGATCACTGTGCACAGTTCCAGTATCCGTATCCCTTCGTTAGACCACACTTGGAGAACTGTGCACATTTCCAGTCACCATATCCCCTGGTTAGACCACACTTGGACCACTGTGCAAAGTTCCAGTCTCCATATCCTTGGTTGGACCACACTTGGAGCACTGAGCACAGTTTGGGTCTACATATCCCTTGGTCACACCACACCTGGAGCACTGTGCACAGTTCTGGTCTCCATATCCCTTGGTTAGCCCACACTTGGAGCACTGTGCACAGTTCCAGTCTCAATATCCCCTGGTTATACCACACCTGGAGCACTGTGCACATTTCCAGTCTCCATATCCCCTGGTTAGACCACACTTGGTTCCACTGTGCAAAGTTCCAGTCTCCATATCCTTGGTTGGACCACACTTGGAGCACTGAGCACAGTTTGGGTCGACATATCGCTTGGTCAGACCACACCTGGAGCACTGTGCACAGTTCTGGTCTCCATATCCCTTGGTTAGCCCACACTTGGAGCACTGTGCACAGTTCCAGTCTCAATATCCCCTGGTTATACCACACCTGGAGCACTGTGCACATATCCAGTCTCCATATGCCTTGGTTCGACCATACTTGCAGCACTTTGCACATTTCCAGTCTCCATATGCCCTGCTTAGAACACACTTGGGGCACTGTGCACAATTGCCGTATCCGTATCCCTTGGTTAGACCACACCTGGAGCACTGTGCATAGTTCCAGTCTCCACATCTCTCAGACCACACTTGGAGCACTGTGCACAGTTCCACTCTCCATATGCCTCTGTTAGATCACAGTTGGAGCACTGTGCACAGTTCCGGTCTCCATATCCCCTGGTTAGACCACACTGGGAGCACTGTGCACAGTTTGTGTTTGCATATCCCTTGGTCACACCACACTTGGAGCACTGTGCACAGTTCCAGTCTCCATATACCTTGGTTTGACCATACTTGCATCACTGTGCACATTTCCAGTCTCCATATGCCCTGCTTAGAACACATTTGGGGCACTGTGCACAATTCCAGTATCCGTATCCCTTTGTTAGACCACACTTGGAGTTCTGTGCACAGTTCCAATCTCCATATTCCTCAGTTAGACCACACTTGGAGCACTGTGCACAGTTCCACTCTCCATACCCCTCTGTTAGATCACAGTTGGAGCACTGTGCACAGCTCTGGTGTCCCTATCCCTTGGTTAGAGCACACTTTGAGCACTGTGCACAGTTCCGGTCTCGATATCCCCTGGGTAGACTACACTGGGAGCACAGTGCCAAGTTTGGGTCTCCATATCCCTTGGTTAGACCAAAGCTGGAGCACTGTGCACAGTTCCGGGCCCCATATCACTTGGTTAGACCACACCTGGAACACTGTGCACAGTTCCAGTCTCCGTAGCCCTGGGTTAGACCGCACTTGGAGTACTGTGTACATTTCCAGTCTCCATTTCCCTTAGTTAGACCACACTTGGAGCACTGTGCAGAGTCCCAGTCTCCATATGCCCTGCTTAGAACACATTTGGGGCACTGTGCACAGTTCCAGTATCCGTATCCCTTCGTTAGACCACACTTGGAGCACTGTGCACATTTCCAGTCTCCATATCCACTGGTTAGACCACACTTGGACCACTGTGCAAAGTTCCTGTCTCCATATCCTTGGTTGGACCACACTTGGAGCACTGAGCACAGTTTGGGTCTACATATCGCTTGGTCAGACCACACCTGGAGCACTGTGCACAGTTCTGGTCTCCATATCCCTTGGTTAGACCACACTTGGAGCACAGTGCACAGTTCCAGTCTCAATATCCCCTGGTTATACCACACCTGGAGCACTGTGCACATATCCAGTCTCCATATGCCTTGGTTCGACCATACTTGCAGCACTTTGCACATTTCCAGTCTCCATATGCCCTGCTTAGAACACATTTGGGGCACTGTGCACAATTGCCGTGTTCGTATCCCTTGGTTAGACCACACCTGGAGCACTGTGCATAGTTCCAGTCTCCACATCTCTCAGACCACACTTGGAGCACTGTGCAGAGTTCCACTCTCCATATCCCTCTGTTAGATCACAGTTGGAGCACTGTGCACAGTTCCGGTGTCCATATCCCCTGGGTAGACCATACTGGGAGCACAGTGCCAAGTTTGGGTCTGCATATCCCTTGGTCACACCACACTTGGAGTACTGTGCACAGTTGTGGTCTCCATAACCCTTGGTTAGACCACACTTGGAGCACTGTGCACAGTTCAGGCTCCATATCCCCTGGTTAGTCCACACTTGGAGCACTTTGCACAGTTCCAGTCTCTATATCTCTTGATTAGACCACACTTGGATTACTGTGCATAGTTCCAGTCTCCATATCCCTTGGTTAGACCACACTCGGAGCACTGTGCAAGTTCCAGTCTGCATATCCCTTGGTTAGACCACACTTGGAGCACTGTGCACTGTTCCAGTCTCTATATCTCTTGGTTAGACCACTCTTGGAGCACTGTGCACATTTCCAGTCTCCATATCACTTGGTTATACCACACTTGTAGCACTGTGCACTGTTTCAGTCTGCATATCCCTTGGTTAGGCCACACTTGGAGCACTCTGCACAGTTCTGGTCTCCATATCCCTTGGTTAGACGACACTTGGACAACTGTGCACAGTTCCAGTCACCATATCCTTTGGTTAGACCACACTTGGAGCACTGTGCACAGTTCCAGTCTCCATAACCATTTGTTAGACCACACTTGGTGCATTGAGCACAGATCTGGTCTCCGTTGCCCTTGTTTAGACGGCAATTGGAGAACTGTGTACAGTTCCAGTCTCCATTTCCCTTGTTTAGACCACACTTGGAGCACTGTGCACAGTTCCAGTCTCAACATCCCCTGGTTAGAGCACACTTGGAGCACTGTGTACAGTTCCACTCTCCATATACCCTGGTTAGACCACACTTGGACCACTGTGCAAAGTTCCAGTCTCCATATCCTTGGTTGGACCACACTTGGAGCACTGAGCACAGTTTGGGTCTACATATCCCTTGGTCAGACCACACTTGGAGCACTGTGCACAGTTCTGGTCTCCATAAACCTTGTTTAGACCACACTTAGAGCACTGTGCACAGATCCGGTCTCCGTAGCCCTTGTTTAGACCGCACTTGGAGAACTGTGTACAGTTCCAGTCTCCATTTCCATTGGTTAGACCACACTTGGAGCACTGTGCACAGTTCCAGTCTCAATACCCCCTGGTTAGACCACATTTGGAGCACTGTGCACATTTCCAGTCTCCATAAGCCCTGCTTAGAACACATCTGGGGCACTGTGCACAGTTCCAGTATCCGTATCCCTTGGTTAGACCACACTTGGAGCACTGCGCACAGTTCCAGTCTCCATATCCCTCAGTTAGACCACACTTGGAGCACTGTGCACAGTTCCAATCTCCATATCCCTCAGTTCGATCACAGTTGGAGCACTGTGCACAGCTCTGGTGTCCCTATCCCTTGGTTAGAGCACACTTTGACCACTGTGCACAGTTCTGGTCTCCATATCCCCTGGTTAGACCACACTGGGAGCACTGTGCACAGTTTGTGTCTGCATATCCCTTGGTCACACCACACTTGGAGTACTGTGCACAGTTCTGGTCTCCATATCCCTTGCTTAGACCACACTTGGAGCACTGTGCAAATTTCCAGTCTCTATATCTCTTGGTTAGACCACTCTTGGAGCACTGTGCACATTTCCAGTCTCCATATACCTTGGTTCGACCATACTTGCAGCACTGTGCACATTTCCAGTCTCCATATGCCCAGCTTAGAACACATTTGGGGCACTGTGCACAATTCCAGTATCCGTATCCCTCAGTTAGACCGCACTTGGAGCACTGTGCACAGTTCCACTCTCCATACCCCTCTGTTAGATCACAGTTGGAGCACTGTGCACAGCTCTGGTGTCCCTATCCCTTGGTTAGAGCACACTTTGAGCACTGTGCACAGTTCCGGTCTCGATATCCCCTGGGTAGACTACACTGGGAGCACAGTGCCCAGTTTGGGTCTCCATATCCCTTGGTTAGACCAAAGCAGGAGCACTGTGCACAGTTCCGGGCCCCATATCACTTGGTTAGACCACACTTGGAGTACTGTGCACAGTTCCAGTCTCCGTAGCCCTTGGTTAGACCGCGCTTGGAGTACTGTGTACATTTCCAGTCTCCATTTCCCTTAGTTAGACCACACTTGGAGCACTGTGCACATTCCCAGTCTCCATATGCCCTGCTTAGAACACATTTGGGGCACTGTGCACAGTTCCAGTATCCGTATCCCTTCGTTAGACCACACTTGGAGCACTGTGCACATTTCCAGTCTCCATATCCCCTGGTTAGACCACACCTCGACCACTGTGCAAAGTTCCAGTCTCCATATCCTTGGTTGGACCACACTTGGATCACTGAGCACAGTTTGGGTCTACATATCCCTTCGTCAGACCACACTTGGAGCACTGTGCACAGTTCTGGTCTCCATATCCCTTGTTTAGACCACACTTAGAACATTGTGCACAGATCCACTCTCCGTAGCCCTTGGTTAGACCGCACATGGAGTACTGTGTACATTTCCAGTCTCCATTTCCCATGGTTAGACCACACCTGGAGCACTGTGCACAGTCCCAGTCTCCATATGCCCTGCTTAGAACACATTTGGGGCACTGTGCACATTTCCAGTATCCGTATCCCTTCGTTAGTCCACACTTGGAGCACTGTGCACATTTCCAGTCTCCATATCCCCTGGTTAGACAACACTTGGACCACTGAGCAAAGTTCCAGTCTCCTTTTCCTTGGTTGGACCAGAGTTGGAGCACTGAGCACAGTTTGGGTCTACATATCCCTTGGTCAGACCACATTTGGAGCACTGTGCACAGTTCTGGTCTCCATATCCCTTGTTTAGACCACACTTAGAGCACTGTGCACAGATCCGGTCTCCGTAGCCCTTGGTTAGACCACCCTTGGAGCACTGTGCACAGTTCCAGTCTCAATATCCCCTGGTTAGACCACACTTGGAGCACTGTGCACATTTCCAGTCTCCATATACCTTGGTTCGACCATACTTGCAGCACTTTGCACATTTCCAGTCTCCATATGCCCTGCTTAGAACACACTTGGGGCAGTGTGCACAATTGCAGTATCCGTATCCCTTGGTTAGACCACACTCGGAGCACTGTGCAAGTTCCAGTCTGCATATCCCTTGGTTAGACCACACTTGGAGCACTGTGCAAAGTTCCAGTCTCTATATCCCTTGGTTAGACCACTCTTGGAGCACTGTGCACTTTTCCAGTCTCCATATCCCTTGGTTAGACCACACTTGGAGCACTGTGCACTGTTTCAGTCTGCATATCCCTTGGTTAGGCCACACTTGGAGCACTCTGCACAGTTCTGGTCTCCATATCCCTTGTTTAGACCACACTTGGAGAACTGTGCACAGTTCCAGTCTCCATATCCCTTGGTTAGACCACACTTGGTGCACTGTGCACAGATCTGGACTCCGTTGCCCTTGTTTAGACGGCAATTAGAGAACTGTGTACAGTTCCAGTCTCCATTTCCCTTGTTTAGACCACACTTGGAGCACTGTGCACAGTTCCAGTCTCAACATCCCCTGGTTAGACCACACTTGGAGCACTGTGTACATTTCCAGTCTCCATTTCCTTTGTTAGACCACACTGGGAGCACTGTGCACATGTCCAGTCTCCATATACCTTGGTTGGACCACACTTGGAGCACTGAGCACAGTTTGGGTCTACATATCCCTAGGTCAGACCACACTTGGAGCACTGTGCACTGTTCTGGTCTCCATATCACTTGTTTAGACCACACTTAGAACACTGTGCACAGATCCTGTCTCCGTAGCCCTTGGTAAGACCACACTTGGAGCACTGTGCACAGGTCCAGTCTCAATATCCCTTGGTTCGACCATACTTGCAGCACTTTGCACATTTCCAGTCTCCATATGCCCTGCTTAGAACACATTTGGGGCACTGTGCACAATTCCAATATCCGTATCCCTTCGTTAGACCACACGTGGAGCACTGTGCACATTTCCAGTCTCCATATCACTCAGTTAGACCACATTTGGAGCACTGTGAATAGTTCCATTCTCAACATCTCTCAGACAACACTTGGAGCACTGTGCCCAGTTCCACTCTCCATATCCCTCAGTTCGATCACAGTTGGAGTACTGCGCACAACTCTGGTGTCCCTATCCCTTGGTTAGAGCACACTTTGAGCACTGTTCACAGTTCGGGTCTCCATATCCCCTGGTTAGACCACACTGGGAGCACTTTGCACAGTTTGTGTCTGCATATCCCTTGGTCACACCACACTTGGAGCACTGTGCACAGTTCTGGTCTCCATATCCCTTGGTTAGACCTCACTTGGAGCACTGTGCACAGTTCCAGTCTCCATATCCCTTGGTTAGACCTCACTTGGAGCACTGTGCACAGTTCCAGTCTCTATATCTCTTGATTAGACGACATTTGGAGCACTGTTCACAGTTCCAGTCTCCATATCCCTAGGTTAGAACACACTCGGAGCACTGTGCAAGTCCAGTCTGCATATCCCTTGGTTAAACCAAACTTTAGCACTGTGCACAGTTCCAGTCTCTATATCTCTTGGTTAGACCACTCTTGGAGCACTGTGCACATTTAGAGTCTACATATCCCTTGGTTGGACCACACTAGAGCAGTGTGCACAGTTTGGGTCTGCATATCCCTTGGTCAGACCTCACTTGGAGCACTGTGCACAGTTCTGGTCTCCATATCCCTTGGTTAGACCACACTTGGAGCACTGTGCACAGTTCCATTCTCCATATCCCCTGGTTAGACCACACTTGGAGCACTGTGCACAGTTCCAGTCTCTATATCTCTTGATTAGACCACACTTGGAGCACTGTGCACAGTTCCAGTCCCCATATCCCTTGGTTAGACCACACTCGGAGCACTGTGCAAGTTCCAGTCTGCATATCCCTTGGTTAGACCACACTTGGAGCACTGTGCACAGTTCCAGTCCCCATATCCCTTGGTTAGACCACACTCGGAGCACTGTGCAAGTTCCAGTCTGCATATCCCTTGGTTAGACCACACTTGGAGCACTGTGCACAGTTCTGGTCTCCATATCCCTTGGTTGGACCACTCTTGGAGAACTGTGCACAGTTCCAGTCTCCATTTCCCTTGGTTAGACCACACTTGGAGCACGGTGCACAGTTCCAGTCTCAAAATCCCCTGGTTAGACCACACTTGGAGCACTGTGCAAAGTTCCAGTCTCTATATCTCTTGGTTATATCTAAGTTCCAGCACTGTGCACTGTTCCAGTCTCCATATACCTTGGTTCGACCATACTTGCAGCACTGTGCACAGTTCCAGTCTCCATATCTTTCAGTTAAACCACATTTTCAGCACTGCGCACAGTTCCGGTCTCCATATGCCTTGGTTAGACCACACTTGGAGCACTGTCCATAGTTCCAGTCTCCATATTCTTGGTTGGACCACACTTGGAGCACTGTGCACATGTCAAGTCTCCATATCCCCTGGGTAGACCACACTTGGACCACTGTGCAAAGTTCCAGTCTCCATATCCTTGGTTGGACCACACTTGGAGCACTGAACACAGTTTGGGTTTACATATCCCTTGGTCAGACCACACTTGGAGCACTGTGCACAGTTCTGGTCTCCATATCTCTTGTTTAGACCAAACTTAGAGCACTGTGCACAGATCCGGTCTCCGTAGCCCTTGGTTAGACCGCACTTGGAGTACTGTGTACAGTTCCAGTCTCCATTTCCCTTGGTTAGACCACACTTGGAGCACTGTGCACAGTTCCAGTCTCAATGTCCACTGGTTATACCAAGATTGGAGCACTGTGCACAGTCCCAGTCTCTATATCTCTTGATTAGACCACACTTGGAGCACTGTGCACATTTCCAGTCTCCATATACCTTGGTTTGACCATACTTGCAGCACTGTGCACAGTTCCAGTCTCCATATGCCCTGCTTAGAACACACTTGGGGCACTGTGCACAATTGCAGTATCCGTATCCCTTGGTTAGACCACACCTGGAGCACTGTGCATAGTTCCAGTCTCCACATCTCTCAGACCACACTTGGAGCACTGTGCACAGTTCCACTCTCCATATCGCTCTGTTAGATCACAGTTGGAGTACTGTGCACAGCTCTGGTGTCCCTATCCCTTGGTTAGAGCACACTTTGAGCACTGTGCACAGTTCCGGTCTCCATATCCCCTGTGTAGACCATACTGGGAGCACAGTGTCAAGTTTGTGTCTGCATATCCCTTGGTCACACCACACTTGGAGCACTGTGCACAGTTCTGGTCTCCATATCCCTTGGTTAGACCACACTTGGAGCACTGTGCACAGTTCCAGTCTCCATATCCCCTGGTTAAACCACACTTGGAGTACTTTGCACAGTTACAGTCTCTATATCTCTTGATTAGACCACACTTGGAGCACTGTGCACAGTTGCAGTTTCCATATCCCTTGGTTAGAACACACTCGGAGCACTGTGCAAGTTCCAGTCTGCATATCCCTTGGTTAGACCACACTTGGAGTACTGTGCACAGTTCCAGTCTCTATATATCTTGGTTAGACCACTCCTGGAGCACTGTGCACATTTCCAGTCTCCATATCCCTTGGTTAGACCACACTTGGAGCACTGTGCACTGTTTCAGTCTGCATATCCCTTGGTTAGGCCACACTTGGAGCACTCTGCAAAGTTCCGGTCTCCATATCCCTTGGTTAGACCACACTTGGAGAACTGTGCACAGTTCCAGTCTCCATATCCCTTGGTTAGACCACACTTGGTGCACTGTTCACAGATCTGGTCTCCGTTGCCCTTGTTTAGACGGCAATTTGAGAACTGTGTACAGTTCCAGTCTCCATTTCCCTTGTTTAGACCACACTTGGAGCACTGTGCACAGTTCCAGTCTCAACATCCCTTTGGTTAGACCACACTTGGAGCACTGTGTACAGTTCCAGTCTCCATTTCCCTTGGTTAGACCACACTGGGAGCACTGTGCACAAGTCCAGTCTCCATATCCCCTGGTTAGACCACACTTGGACCACTGTGCAAAGTTCCAGTCTCCATATCCTTGGTTGGACCACACTTGGAGCACTGAGAACAGTTTGGGTCTACATATCCCTTGGTCAGACCACACTTGGAGCACTGTGCACTGTTCTGGTCTCCATATCCCTTGTTTAGACCACACTTAGAGCACTGTGCACAGATCCAGTCTCCGTAGCCCTTGGTTAGACCGCACTTGGAGTACTGTGTACAGTTCCAGTCTCCATTTCCCTTGGTTAGACCACACTTGGAGCACTGTGCACAGTTCCAGTCTCAATATCCCCTGGTTAGACCACATTTGGAGCACTGTGCACATTTCCAGTCTCCATATACCTTGGTTCGACCATACTTGCAGCACTGTAAACATTTCCAGTCTGCATAAGCACTGCTTAGAACACATCTGGGGCACTGTGCACAGTTCCAGTCTCCATATCCCTCAGTTAGACCACACTTGGAGCACTGTGCACAGTTCCAATCTCCATATCCCTCAGTTCGATCACAGTTGGAGCACTGTGCACAGCTCTGGTGACCGTATCCCTTGGTTAGAGCACACTTTGAGCACTGTGCACAGTTCCGGTCTCCATATCCCCTGGTTAGACCACACAGGGAGCACTGTGCACAGTTTGGGTCTGCATATCCCTTGGTCACACCACACTTGGAGCACTGTGCACAGTTCTGGTCTCCATATCCCTTGCTTAGACCACACTTGGAGCACTGTGCCCAGTTCCAGTCTCTATATCTCTTGGTTAGACCACTCTTGGAGCACTGTGCACATTTCCAGTCTCCATATACCTTGGTTCGACCATACTTGCAGCACTGTGCACATTTCCAGTCTCCATAGGCCCTGCTTAGAACACATTTGGGGCACTGTGCACAGTTCCACTTCCATTCCCCTCTGTTAGATCACATTTGGAGCACTGTGCACAGCTCTGGTGTCCCTATCCCTTGGTTAGAGCACACTTAGAGCACTGTGCACAGTTCCGGTCTCGATATCCCCTGGGTAGACTACACTGGGAGCACAGTGCCCAGTTTGGGTCTCCATATCCCTTGGTTAGACCAAAGCTGGAGCACTGTGTACATTTCCAGTCTCCATTTCCATTGGTTAGACCACACTTGGAGCACTGTGCACAGTCCCAGTCTCCATATGCCCTGCTTAGAACACATTTGGGGCACTGTGCACAGTTCCAGTATTCGTATCCCTTAGTTGGACTACACTTGGAGCACTGTGCACATTTCCAGTCTCCATATCCCCTGGTTAGACCACACTTGGACCACTGTGCAAAGTTCCAGTCTCCATATCCTTGGTTGGACCGCACTTGGAGCACTGTGCACAGTTTGGGTCTACATATCCCTTGGTCAGACCACACTTGGAGCACTGTGCACAGTTCTGGTCTCCATATCCCTTGTTTAGACCACTCTTAGAGCACTGTGCACAGATCCGGTCTCCGTAGCCCTTGGTTAGACCACACTTGGAGCACTGTGCACATTTCCTGTGTCAATATCCCCTTGTTAGACCACACTTGGAGCACTGTGCACATTTCCAGTCTCCATATGCCTTGCTTCGACCATACTTGCAGCACTTTGCACATTTCCAGTCTCCATATGCCCTGCTTAGAACACACTTGGGGCACTGTGCACAATTGCAGTATCCGTATCCCTTGGTTAGACCACACCTGGAGCGCTGTGCATAGTTCCACTCTCCATATCCCTCTGTTAGATCACAGTTGGAGCACTGTGCACAGCTCTGGTGTCCCTATCCCTTGGTTAGAGCACACTTTGAGCACTGTGCACAGTTCCTGTCTCCATATCCCCTGGGTAGACCATACTGGGATCACCGTGCCAAGTTTGTGTCTGCATATCCCTTGGTCACACCACACTTGGAGCACTGTGCACAGTTGTGGTCTCCATATCCCTTGGTTAGACCACACTTGGAGCACTGTGCACAGTTCCAGTCTCCATATCCCCTGGTTAAACCACACTTGGAGTACTTTGCACAGTTACAGTCTCTATATCTCTTGATTAGACCACACTTGGAGCACTGTGCACAGTTGCAGTCTCCATATCCCTTGGTTAGAACACACTCGGAGCACTGTGCAAGTTCCAGTCTGCATATCCCTTGGTTAGACCACACTTGGAGCACTGTGCACAGTTCCAGTCTCTATATCTCTTGGTTAGACCACTCTTGGAACACTGTGCACATTTCCAGTCTCCATATCCCTTGGTTAGACCACACTTGGAGCACTGTGCACTGTTTCAGTCTGCATATCCCTTGGTTAGGCCACACTTGGAGCACTCTGCAAAGTTCCGGTCTCCATATCCCTTGGTTAGACCACACTTGGAGAACTGTGCACAGTTCCAGTCTCCATATCCCTTGGTTAGACCACACTTGGTGCACTGTGCACAGATCTGGTCTCCGTTGCCCTTGTTTAGACGGCAATTTGAGAACTGTGTACAGTTCCAGTCTCCATTTCCCTTGTTTAGACCACACTTGGAGCACTGTGCACAGTTCCAGTCTCAACATCCCTTTGGTTAGACCACACTTGGAGCACTGTGTACAGTTCCAGTCTCCATTTCCCCTTGGTTTAGACACACTTGGAGCACTGTGCACAGTTCCAGTCTCAATATCCCCTGGTTAGACCACATTTTGGAGCACTGTGCACATTTCCAGTCTCCATATACCTTGGTTCGACCATACTTGCAGCACTGTAAACATTTCCAGTCTGCATAAGCACTGCTTAGAACACATCTGGGGCACTGTGCACAGTTCCAGTATCCGTATCCCTTGGTTAGACCACACTTGGAGCACTGTGCACAGTTCCAATCTCCATATCCCTCAGTTCGATCACAGTTGGAGCACTGTGCACAGCTCTGGTGACCGTATCCCTTGGTTAGAAGCACACTTTGAGCACTGTGCACAGTTCCGGTCTCCATATCCCCTGGTTAGACCACACAGGGAGCACTGTGCACAGTTTGGGTCTGCATATCCCTTGGTCACACCACACTTGGAGTACTGTGCACAGTTCTGGTCTCCATATCCCTTGCTTAGACCACACTTGGAGCACTGTGCACAGTTCCAGTCTCTATATCTCTTGGTTAGACCACTCTTGGAGCACTGTGCACATTTCCAGTCTCAATACCTTGGTTCGACCATACTTGCAGCACTGTGCACATTTCCAGTCTCCATAGGCCCTGCTTAGAACACATTTGGGGCACTGTGCACAGTTCCCTTCCATTCCCTCTGTTAGATCACATTTGGAGCACTGTGCACAGTTCTGGTGTCCCTATCCCTTGGTTTGAGCACACTTTGAGCACTGTGCCACAGTTCCGGTCTCGATATCCCCTGGGTAGACTACACTGGGAGCACAGTGCCCAGTTTGGGTCTCCATATCCCTTGGTTAGACCAAAGCTGGAGCACTGTGTACATTTCCAGTCTCCATTTCCATTGGTTAGACCACACTTGGAGCACTGTGCACAGTCCCAGTCTCCCATATGCCCTGCTTAGAAACACATTTGGGGCCACTGTGCACAGTTCCAGTATTCGTATCCCTTAGTTGGACTACACTTGGAGCACTGTGCACATTTCCAGTCTCCATATCCCCTGGTTAGACCACACTTGGACCACTGTGCAAAGTTCCAGATTCCATATCCTTGGTTGGACCACACTTGGAGTACTGTGCACAGTTTGGGTCTACATATCCCTTGGTCAGACCACACTTGGAGCACTGTGCACAGTTCTGGTCTCCATATCCCTTATTTAGACCACTCTTAGAGCACTGTGCACAGATCCGGTCTCCGTAGCCCTTGGTTAGACCACACTTGGAGCACTGTGCACATTTCCTGTGTCAATATCCCCTTGTTAGACCACACTTGGAGCACTGTGCACATTTCCAGTCTCCATATGCCTTGCTTCGACCATACCTGCAGCACTTTGCACATTTCCAGTCTCCATATTGCCCTGCTTAGAACACACTTGGGGGCACTGTGCACAATTTGCAGTATCCGTATCCCTTGAGTTTGACCACACCTGGAGCGCTGTGCATAGTGTCCAGGTTCCACATCCTCTCAGACCACACTTGGAGCATCTGTGCCACAGTTCACTCTCCTATATCCCCTCTGTTAGATCACAGTTGGAAGCTACTTTGCACAGCTCTGGTGGGCCCTAACCCATTGCTGGCTTAGAGCACACTTTGAGCACTGTGCACAGTTAACGGTCTCCATATCCCCTATGGGTAGACAATAATGGGATCACCGTGCCAAGTTTGTGTCTGCATATCCCTTGGTCCACACCACCACTAGGAAGCACTGTGCACAGTTGTGGTCTCCATATCCTTGGTTAGACCACACTGGGAGCACTGTGCAACAGTACCCAGTCTCCCATATCCCCTGGTTAGACCCACACTGGAGCCACTTTGCAAGTTCCAGTCTGCCATCTCCCTTGGTTAGACCACACTTGGAGCACTCTGCACAGTTTCCGGTATCCATATTCCCTTGGTGAGACCACACTTGGAGAACTGTGCACAGTTCCAGTCTCCATATCCCTTGGTTAGACCACACTTGGTTGCACTGTGCACAAAATCTGGTCTCCGTTGCCCTTGTTTAGACGGCAATTTGAGAACTGTGTACAGTTCCAGTCTCCCAGTTCCCTTGTTTTGACCACACTTGGAGCACTGTGCTCAGTTCCAGTCTCAACATCCCCTGGTTAGACACACACTTGGAGCACTGTGTACAGTTCCAGTCTCCATTTCCCTTGGTTAGACCACACTGGGAGCACTGTGCTCAGTGCAGTCTCCATATCTTTCAGTTTTAAACGACATTTTCAGCACTGTGCACAGTTCTGGTCTCCATATGCCTTGGTTAGACCACACTTGGAGCACTGTCCATTGTTCCAGTCTCCATATTCTTGGTTGGACCTCACTTGGAGCACTGTGCACATGTCAAGTCTCCATATCCCCTGGGTAGACACACTTGGTCCACTGTGCAAAGTTCAGTCTCCATATCCTTGTTGGACCACACTTGGAGCATGAACACTGTTTTGGGTTTACATATCCCTTGGTCAGACCACACTTGGAGCACTGTGCACAGTTCTGGTCTCCATATCTCTTGTTTAGACCAAACTTAGAGCACTGTGCACAGATCCGGTCTCCGTAGCCCTTGGTTAGACACACCTTGGAGCATTGTGCACAGTTCCAGTCTCAATGTCCACTGGTTATACCAAGATTGGAGCACTGTGCACTGTCCCAGTCTCTATATCTCTTGATTAGACCACACTTGGTGCATGTGCACATTTCCAGTCTCCATATACCTTGGTTTGACCATACTTGCAGCACTGTGCACAGTTCCAGTCTCCATATGCCCTGCTTAGAACACACTTGGGGCACTGTGCACAATTGCAGTATCAGTTATCCTTGGTTAGACACACCTGGAGCACTGTGCATAGTTCCAGCCTCCACATTCTCAGACCCACACTTGGAGCACTGTGCACAGTTCCACTCTCCATATCCCTCTGTTAGATCACAGTTGGAGTACTGTGCACAGCTCTGGTTGTCCCTATCCCTTGGTTAGAGCACACTTTGAGCACTGTGCACAGTTCCGGTCTCCATATCCCCTGTGTAGACCAATACAGGGAGCACAGTGTCAAGTTTGTGTCTGCATATCCCTTGGTCACACCACACTTGGAGCACTGTGCACAGTTCTGGTCTCATATCCCTTGGTTAGAACCACACTTGGGCACTGTGCACAGTTCCAGTCTCCATATCCCCTGGTTAAACCACACTTGGAGTACTTTGCACAGTTACAGTCTCTATATCTCTTGATTAGACCACACTTGGAGCACTGTGCACAGTTGCAGTCTCCATATCCCTAGGTTAGAACACACTCGAGCACTGTGCAAGTTCAGTCTGCATATCCCTTGGTTAGACCCACACTTGGAGCACTGTGCACAGTTCCAGTCTCTATATCTCTTGGTTAGACCACTCTTGGAGCACTGTGCACATTTCCAGTCTCCATATCCCTTGGTTAGACCACACTTGGAGCACTGTGCACTGTTTCAGTCTGCATATCCCTTGGTTAGGCCACACTTGGAGCACTCTGCAAAGTTCGGTCTCCATATCCCTTGGTTAGACACACTTGGAGAACTGTGCACTGTTCCAGTCTCCATATCCCTTGGTTAGACCACACTTGGTGCACTGTGCACAAATCTGGTCTCCGTTGCCCTTGTCATCTAGACGGCCAATTGAGAACTGTGTACAGTTCCAGTCTCCTTTCCCTTGTTTAGACCACACTTGGAGCACTGTGCACAGTTCCAGTCTCAACATCCCCTGGTTAGACCACACTTGGAGCACTGTGTACAGTTCCAGTCTCCATTTCCCTTGGTTAGACCACACTGGGAGCACTGTGCACAGTTCCAGGTCTCCATATCTTTTCAGTTTAAACGACATTTTCAGCACTGTGCACAGTTCCGGTCTCCATATGCCTTGGTTAGACCACACTTGGAGCACTGTCCATAGTTCCAGTCTCCATATTCTTGGTTGGACCACACTTGGAGCCCTGTGCACATGTCACGTCTCCATATCCCCTGGGTAGACCACACTTGGACCTCTGTGCAAAGTTCCAGTCTCCATATCCCTTGGTTGGACCACACTTGGAGCACTGAACACAGTTTGGGTTTACATATCCCTTGGTCAGACCCACACTTGGAGCACTGTGCACAGTTTGGTCTCATATCTCTTGTTTAGACCAAACTTAGAGCACTGTGCACAGATCCGGTCTCCAGTAGCCCTTGGTTAGACCACACATGGAGCATTGTGCACAGTTCCAGTCTCAATGTCCTTGGTTATACCAGATTGGAGCACTGTGCACAGTCCCCAGTCTCTTAATCTCTTGATTAGACCACACTTGGAGCACTGTGCACATTTCCAGTCTCCATAATACCTTGGTTTGACCATACTTGCAGCACTGTGCACAGTCAGTCTCCATATGCCCTGCTTAGAACACACTTGGGGGCACTGTGCACAATTGCAGTATCCGTATCCCTTGGTTAGACCACACCTGGAGCACTGTGCATAGTTCCAGTCTCACATCTCTCAGACCACACTTGGAGCACTGTGCACAGTTCCACTCTCCATATCCCTCTGTTAGATCACAGTTGGAGTACTGTGCACAGCTCTGGTGTCCCTATCCCTTGGTTTGAGCACACTTTGAGCACTGTGCACAGTTCCGGTCTCCATATCCCCTGTGTAGACCATTCTGGGAGCACAGTGTCAAGTTTGTGTCTGCATATCCCTTGGTCACACCCACACTTGGAGCACTGTGCACAGTTCTGGTCTCCATATCCCTTGGTTAGACCACTCTTGGAGCACTGTGCACAGTTCCAGTCTCCATATCCCCTGGTTAAACCACACTTGGGAGTACTTTGCACTGTTACAGTCTCTATATCTCTTGATTAGACCACACTTGAGCACTGTGCACCAGTTGCAGTCTCCATATCCCTTGGTTAGAACACACTCGGAGCACTGTGCAAGTTCCAGTCTGCATATCCCTTGGTTAGACCACACTTGAGCACTGTGCACAGTTCCAGTCTTATATCTCGTGGTTAGACCCCTCTTGGAGCACTGTGCACATTTCCAGTCTCCATATCCCTTGGTTAGAACACTCTTGGGCACTGTGCACTGTTTCAGTCTGCATATCCCTTGGTTAGGCCAACTTGGAGCACTCTGCAAAGTTCGGTCTCCATATCCCTTGGTTAGACCACACTTGGAGCACTGTGCACAGTTCAGTCTCTATATTCTTGGTTAGTCCCACTCTTGGAGCACTGTGCACATTCCAGTCTCCATATACCTTGGTTCGACCATACTTGCAGCACTGTGCACATTTCCAGTCTCATAGGCCCTGCTTAGAACACATTTGGGGCACTGTGCACAGTTTCACTTCCATTCCCTCTGTTAGATCACATTTGGAGCACTGTGCACAGTTCTGGTGTCTATCCCTTGGTTTTGAGCACACTTGGAGCACTGTGCACAGTTCGGTCTTCGATTATCCCCTGGGTAGACTACACTGGGAGCACAGTGCCAGTTTGGGTCTCCTATCCCTTGGTTAGACCAAAGCTGGAGCACTGTGTACATTTCCAGTCTCCATTTCCCATTGGTTAGACCACACTTGGAGCACTGTGCACAGTCCCAGTCTCATATGCCCTGCTTAGAACACATTTGGGGCACTGTGCACAGTTCCTGTATTCGTATCCCTTAGTTGGACTACACTTGGAGCACTGTGCACATTTCCAGTCTCCATATCCCCTGGTTAGACCGCACTTGGACCACTGTGCAAAGTTCCAGATTCTCATATCCTTGGTTGGACCACACTTGGAGTACTGTGCACAGTTTGAGTCTACAATATCCCTTGGTCAGACCACACTTGGAGCACTGTGCACCAGTTCTGGTCTCCATATCCTTGTTTAGGCCACTTAGAGCACTGTGCACAGATCAGGTCTCCGTAGCCTTGGTTAGGACCACACTTGGAGCACTGTGCACACATTTCCTGTGTCCATATCCCCTTGTTAGACCACACTTGGAGCACTGTGCACATTTCAGTCTCCATGCCTTGATTCGACCATAACCTGGCAGCACTTTGCACATTTCCAGTCTCCATATGCCCTGATTAGAACACACTTGGGGCTGTGCACAATTGCAGTATCCGTATCCCTTGGTTAGACCACACCTGGAGCGCTGTGCATAGTTCCAGTCTCCACATCTCTAAGACCACACTTGGAGCACTGTGCACAGTTCCACTCTCCATATCCCTCTGTTAGATCACAGTTGGAGCACTGTGCACAGCTTCTGGTGGCCCTATCCCTTGGTTAGAGCCACTTTGAGTCTGGCACAGTTCCGGACTCCATATCCCTTGGGTAGACCTACTGGATCACCGTGCCAAGTTTGTGTCTGCTATCCCTGTGTACACCACACTTGGTGCACTGTGCACAGTTGGGGTCTCCATATCCCTTGGTTAGACCACACTTGGAGCACTGTGCACAGTTCCAGTCTCCATATCCCCTGGTTAGACCACACTTGGAAGCACTTTGCAAGTTCCAGTCTGCATATCCCTTGGTTAGACCACACTTGGAGCACTCTGCACAGTTCCGGTCTCCATATCCCTTGGTTAGACCACACTTGTGAGAACTGTGCACAGTTCCTAGTCTCCATATCCCTTGGTTAGACCACACTTGGTGCACTGTGCACAAATCTGGTCTCCGTGCCCTTGTTTTGACGGCATTTGAAGACTGTGTACAGTTCCAGTCTCCTTTTCCTTGTTTAGACCCACTTGGAGCACTGTGCACAGTTCCAGTCTCAAACATCCCTGGTTAGACCACACTTGGAGCACTGTGATACAGTTCCAGTCTCCATTTCCCTTGGTTAGACCACACTGGGAGCACTGTGCACAGTTCAGTCTCTATCTTTCAGTTAAACGACATTCTTCAGCACTGTGCACAGTTCGGTCTCCATATGCTTGGTTAGAACCACACTTGGAGCACTGTCCATAGTTCCAGTCTCCATATTCTGGGTTGGACCACACTTGGAGCACTGTGCACAGGTCAAGTCTCCATATCCCCTGGGTAGACCACACTTGGACCTCTGTGCAAAGTTCCAGTCTCCATATCCTTGGTTGGACCACACTTGGAGCACTGAACACAGTTTGGGTTTACATAACCTTGGTAGACCACAACTTGGAGCACGGTGCACAGTTCTTGTCTCTCATATCTCTTGTTTAGACCAAAACTTAGAGCACTGTGCACAGATCCGGTCTCCGTAGCCCTTGGTTAGACCACACTTGGAGCAGTGTGCACAGTTCCAGTCTCTATGTCCACTGGTTATACCAAGATTGGAGCACTGTGCACAGGTCCAGTCTCTATATCTCTTGAGTTGACCAACTTGGAGCACTGTGCACATTTCCAGCTCCATATACCTTGGTTTGACCATACTTGCAGCACTGTGCAAGTTCCAGTCTCCATATGCCTGCTTAGAAACACACTTGGGGCACTGTGCACAATTGCAGTATCCGTATCCCTTGGTTTAGACCCACCTGGAGCACTGTGCATAGTTCCAGCCTCCACATCTCTCAGACCACACTTGGAAAGACTGTGCACAGTTCCACTCTCCATATCCCTCTGTTAGATCACAGTTGGAGGTACTGAGCACAGCTCTGGTGTCCCTATCCCGTGGTTAGAGCACACTCTGAGCACTGTGCACAGTTCGGTCTCCATATCCAGTGTAGACCATTCTGGGAGCACAGTGTCAAGGTTGTGGTCGGCATATCCCTTGGTCACCAACACTTGGAGCACTGTGCACAGTTTCTGGTCTCCATATCCTTGGGTTTAGACCACACTTGGAGCACTTGTGCACAGTTCCAGTCTCCATATCCCCTGGTTAAACCACACTTGGAGTACTTTGCACAGTTACAGTCTCTATATCTCTTGATTTGACCACACTTGGAGCACTGTGACAGTGCAGTCTCCATATCCCTGGGGTTAGAACACACTCGGAGCACTGTGCAAGTTCCAGTCTGCATATCCTTGGTTAGACCAACACTGGGTGCACTGTGCACAGTTCCAGTCTCTTTATCTCCTTGGTTAGACCACTCTTGAGCACTGTGCACATTTCCAGTCTCCATATCCCTTGGGTTAGACCACACTTGGAGCACTTGTGCACTGTTTTCAGTCTGCAATATCCCTTGGTTAGAGCCACACTTGGAGCACTTTGCAAAGTACGGTCTCCATATCCCTTGGTTTAGACCACACTTGGAGAACTGATGCACTGTTCCTGTCTCCATATCCCTTGGTTTAGACCACACTTGGTGCACTGTGCACAGATTGGATCAGTTGCCCTTGTTTAGCGGCAATTGAGAACTGTGTACAGTTCCAGTCTCCATTTCCCTTGTTTAGACCACACTTGGAGCACTGTGCACAGTTCCAGTCTAACATCCCTTGGGTAGACCACACTTGGAGCACTGTGTACAGTTCCAGTCTCCATTTTCCCTGGTTTAGACCAAACTGGGGCACTGTGCTCAAGTCCAGTCTCCATATCCCCTGTTAGACCACACTTGGACCACTGTGCAAAATTCCAGTCTCCATATCCTTGGTTGGACCACACTTGGAGCACTGAGAACAGTTTGGGTCTACATATCCTTGGTCAGACCACACTTGGAGCCTGTGCACTGTTCTGGTCTCCATATCCCTTGTTTAGACCACACTTAGAGCACTGTGCACAGATCCAGTCTCCGTTGCCCTTGGTTTGACGCACTTGTGGAGTATGTGTACAGTTCCAGTCTCCAATTTCCTTGGTTAGACCACACTTGGAGCACTGTGCACAGTTCCAGTCTCATTATCCCCTGGTTAGACCACTTTAGGGGCACTGTGCACAGCTCTGGTGTCCTGATCCCTTGGTTTAGAGCACACTTTGAGCACTGTGCACAGGTTCCGGCTCGATATCCCCTGGGTAGACTACACTGGGAGCACAGTGCCCAGTTTGGGTCTCCATATCCCTTGGTTAGACCAAAGCGGAGCACTGTGTACATTTACAGTCTCCATTCCATGGGTAGACACCACTTGGAGCACTGTGCACAGTCCCAGTCTCCATATGCCCTGCTTAGAACACATTTGGGGCACTGTGCACAGTTCCAGTATTCCGTATCCTTAGTTGACTACCACTTGGAGCACTTGTGCCACATTTCAGTCTCCATATCCCCTGGTGAGACCACACTTGGACCACTGTGCAAAGTTCCCAGTCTCCAGATCCTTGGTTGGACCAAACTTGAGCACTGTGCACAGTTGGGAGTCTACATATCCCTTGGGTCAGACCACACTTGGAGCACTGTGCACAGTTCTGGTCTCCATATCCCTTGTTTAGACCACTCTTAGAGGCACTGTGCACAGATCCGGTCTCCGTAGCCCTTGGTTAGACCACACTTGGAGAAACTGTGCACATTTCCTGTGTCATTATCCCCTTGTTAGACCAACTTGGAGAACTGTGCACTTTCCAGAACTCCATATGCTTGTTCGACCATACTTGCAGCACTTTGCACATTT